>NC_079515.1:19224989-19238170 GCF_000801105.2 Raphanus sativus
CAAGTCGTCTGTAAACAGACGACTTGAAAATAAGTCGTCCAGACGACTTTAAGTTAAGTCGTCTGGACAGTTATTCTTAAACATAATTTAAAAATTTTGTAAAAAATATTTTGATAAGTGAAAAATTGGAATTATGTAATTAACATGTCTAAGAGAATATAAAATTAATATATAACGAGATTTCAATTGTTTTCAAGCCCAGATGAGTGAAAGTAGTGAGTCATGATTTTTTAGTTATATGTTCATCAACATATGTTGTAGTATTGTATGTGTTCTTAGGGTTAGATTTTGGAAAGCATTAAAACCGTTTTTTGAAAATTTTTAAAATTACTAGGCGTGTTCGTTTCTGTGTATAGTAAACACTATTGAAGTATAATTTGATTTATAACGTGGTTAGTAAGTTAATTTAGTCATTTTAGTTTAGGGGTTCATTTTTAGGGTATTGGACGACTTAATATTTAGTCTTCTGTTCCCAGACGACTAAATATTAGGTCGTCTGATTACATTATCAGCCAGAATAAGCTCGTCTAAACCGGACCAAACCTAAAGTTTACCAATGTACTTTAAAGCTAACCGGGCCCATTATTTACCTAAATTTTTTTTTTTTTTCATTTTCCGCGAACAGAAACCCTAACAGTTCTCTCTCCCGGCGATATCAAAGGCGATTCGAATTCCCACTATTTCCGAACAACCATCGTTCTCAACGTCGGCTATCTATCTCACTTCAATTCTCACCGTTGTCGCCGCAGCTTCTCCTCTAACCCTAGCGCCGCCGATTCCTCTAAACCCTAGCGCCCCCGCTTCCACTATTTCCGAACAAACCGTCGCCCTCGCCACCACGTGCTCAACCAACGTTCTCACCGCCGCTTACTCTAAACACTAGCTAGCACCGCCGTTTCTTCTAAACCCCTAGCGCCGCCGTTCTTCTAAACCCTAGCGCCGGCGCTTCTTCTCTGTAAACCGTAGCGCCGTTTCTCTGTAAACCCTAACGCCGGTAAGTCATCAAACTCGTGGAAAAGATGAACATAAAACGTTGTCTCTTTCAATTTACTCATTCTCACCGTTTCACGTTTATTTTTCAGATCTATAACCACAATGACGAGTACTCGAACTCCTTCTGCGACTAATCAGGTCCGCTTGAAATTTTTCTACTGGAAGACTTGTAAGTAAGTCGTCTGGAAAGTCTTCAACCTGACGACTTAGTACGTCCATTTGGAAGACTTTCCAGACGACTTAAATATAAGTCGTCAACTAAGTCGTCCAGTTGGACGACTTTCTAGACGACTTATTTAAGTCGTCTACTAAGTCGTCTGGAGTAACAATTAAGGCGTGATTGATTTAGCTTGTGTTCTGACTTCTATTGTTGTCTTTGATTATTTTGCAGACAAAAGGATGGATATTCCAGAACTCCCCCGTAGGTTATACACATTAGGGGAAGAGCCAGAACCCCACAATAGCATTTCGTATCATACGGATAACACGAAGTTGCATACTGCTCTTAGGGAAGCTCTCACTGATGCTGAATTTGAAGAGCTCAAGGAGTCGAGATTGGGAGTTTTCATCAAGTCAAGGAGCAGGGATTTGGTTGGGCTTCAAGGCTGGTTCACCACTTGCTCGGTTTAAAGCTGGACATTAAGAAGAAGTACGAGATGTGGTGTCTCGTTGGTCCAGAACCTGCGAGGTTTTCACTGTTAGAGTTTGAAAACATCACTGGTCTAAACTGCGACTACATCGAGGACCTTGAGACACCAGAATGTGAAGTTACCCCACAGATGGTTTCTTTCTGGGAGATGATGGGAGTTCATCGGGAAGCTGGGCCAAGTACTGATCAGATAATAGCAGCACTGAAGAGATGCGGGGATTGGTCCAGGGAAGATCGCAAGCGACTCGCGTACCTTTCCATCTTCACTGGATTCATTGAAGGGAAAAAGTTCTCAAGCGCTACACGAGCTACTCTCGCAAGGCTAGTGATGGATTTAGAAAGGTTTGAGAATTATCCATGGGGGAGAGTCGCGTTTAAGGTGCTGATGGACTCTTTGTGGAACAAAGATATTACTGGCTGTTACACCGTGGATGGCTTTATACAAGTTCTTCAGGTCTGGGCGTACGAAGCTATTCGGGATTGGGTGCTAGTATTGGTCTACCCAGAGCAAACAGTCCGTCTCCACCGATTCTGGCTTACGACGGCAGCAGAGGCCGCAGATTCATGAAAGCTGCTATCTTGAGTCAGGTACCTTTCCATCTTCACTTAATTAAAGTCGTCCGGAAGGTCTTCCAGCTGGACGACTTAGTAGACGACTTATTATAAGTCGTCTGGAAGGTCTTCCAGCTGGACGACTTAGTAGACGACTTATTATAAGTCGTCTGGAAGGTCTTCCAGCTGGACGACTTAGTAGACGACTTATTATAAGTCGTCTGGAAGGTCTTCCAGCTGGACGACTTAGTAGACGACTTATTATAAGTCGTCTGGAAGGTCTTCCAGCTGGACGACTTAGTAGACGACTTATTATAAGTCGTCTGGAAGGTCGTCCAGCTGGACGACTTAGTAGACGACTTATAATAAGTCGTCTGGAAGGTCGTCCAGCTGGACGACTTAGTTGACGACTTATAATTAAGTCGTCTATTTAGTATTTTGTTTCAAATATCTAACTCGATTCTTCTTCTATTTACTGCAGACCCGCGTGATCAACTTTGTTGAGAAGGACATTAGTGAAATGTGGCCAAAATGGGACTCTGAGGTTGATGACGCCCGCGGAGAACATCATTAAAGTGATGTATGATCGGAGACCGTGGAAGTGGACCATGGATTGCTGGGAAGTCACTGGTACAAAACCCAAGTTTGTGACTCCATCGAAAAGAGCCAAAGAGATGGTTGTGGAGGAGGTGGAGGAAGACAATCAGAGACCTCGGAAGAAAGCTCGTAAAGAGGCTCCTAAAGAGGCTCCTAAAGAGGCTAGAGAAGAGGCTCCTACAGAGGCTACAGAAGAGGCTACAGAAGAGGCTAGAGAAGAGGCTAGTTGGGTGACCAGAGAGGAGTTAGAAAACATGTTCAAGGACTTAGGTGACATGATGAAAGAGGGTTTAAGAAGTGCATCAGGGAGATTAGGAAGATCTCCGATAGATTGGAAGCTGTGGAGAAGAGGTTGGTGTCACCAATCAGGCTACCCCTCAAGCCCCAGAAACCGGGGTTAGTAAAAAACACCCTACCCCACAAGCCCCAGAAACCGGGGCTAGTAACAAACAGACTACTCCTCAAAAGATCAGCCTCCACTTCAAACCAATCATCCTACTCCTCCCACCAGACAGCCTGCTCCTCAAAAGGCAAAGCCTACTCCTCAAAAGGCGAAACAGCCTGCTCCTCAAACTAAACAGCCTGCTCCTCAAACTAAACAGCCTGCTCCTCAAACGAAACAGCCTGCTCCTCAAACTAAACAGCCTGCTCCTCAGACGAAACAGCCTGCTCCTCAAACGAAAAAGCCTTCTCCACAAAAGAAACAGCCTTCTCCTCTGCCCAAAGAGGTTAATATCAAATCTTTAAGTCGTCTGGTCTTTGTATAGATTTGTAAATATATAAGTCGTCTGGAAGGTTTTCCAGCTGGACGACTTACAAATAAGTCGTCTGGAAGGTTTTCCAGCTGGAAAACCTTCCAGACGACTTATTTGTAAGTCGTCCAGCTGGAAAACCTTCCAGAAGACTTACAAATAAGTCGTCTGAACTCCAGCTGGAACCAAATCCTCTCCCAACTTTTATTTAAGTCGTCCAGGGTTAACTTGTTCTCTTTTATTGCAGAGATTGTTGCCGGAGGATACAGCAGATGAGGCGATCTCGGTATATAAGATCTTGCCGGAGGATAAAGCAGATGGTGTCACCTCCAAAGAGATTGTTCCTCTCACTTCCACTGACCAACCGAGCTTCGCTTCCAACGATCAACAACCGAGCTTCGCTTCCACCGATCCAGCTTCAGCTTCAGAACCGAGCCTGGTTGTATTGGACCAAACAGCTCCCACTGCTTCTGTGCGTGCAAGGAGTGAACGAACGAAGAAACCTGCTCCCACGCAGATATCTCCTTATACGGCAGAGAGAAGGAAACTCCTTAGAGTGGGAAAGTATAATCCATTTCCCACACTAAACAGACCTAAGATGAAGGAGCTCGCTGATTGGTTGAAAACTGATCCGTAAGTGATTGCTTTACCCATAATAGCTTGATTTAGTCTACCAAAACTGATTGCTTTTTGTTTGCAGTGATTATTTCACTAAGGAAGAGGACAAACCACGTACATCACCAACTTGGTGGTATCAAAAACTCCGGACATCCAAAGCATGGCTGGAAGACGTAGTAAGTCTTCTGCTTATCTTTAAGTCGTCTGGTAACTTGTCTTTGTATAGATTTGTAAATATATAAGTCGTCTGGAAGGTTTTCCAGCTGGACGACTTATTTGTAAGTCGTCCAGCTGGAAAACCTTCCAGAAGACTTACAAATAAGTCGTCTGGTAACTTGTCTTTGTATAGATTTGTAAATATATAAGTCGTCTGGAAGGTTTTCCAGCTGGACGACTTACAAATAAGTCGTCTGGAAGGTTTTCGAGCTGGAAACCTTCCAGACGACTTATTTGTAAGTCGTCCAGCTGGAAAACCTTCCAGACGACTTATTTGTAAGTCGTCTGGAAGGTTCTAACTTGTATTATTTATATGCAGCATATAGATGCTTGGATGAATGTGCTGAGGCAGAGGTATAAGGAGAACCCACAATGTTTCCGGAGCGAGCGAATGTGCTTCCTGGATCACAACTTTACCCAGTCTTGGAGAGAACAGTATCTGGTCTTCAAAACATCGTCGTCTGATCACAATGGTTTAGGAAAAATGCTACCTAGTGGGGCGGCGAGTTTGTATGACGGATCAATGCCTTCATTTTGCCAATCAAACAAGAAGTGGGGGGAGGACATTGATGATATCTATGCGCCACTGAACTTGGACAACAAACATTGGGTGGCTATTTGGATATCGATCCCTAAGAGGCACATAGTCGTCTGGGACAGCATACCTTCAACTACCATACCAGAAAGATGGGATGAGATAATGGAGCCTTTTCTCGAGATGGTCCCTTATCTGATTGTGGAGTGCGGAGACCAGATGCATGGGTTGGAGCGATACACTTATGAGAGACTCCTCAAAGATGTACCCACGGCCAACAATGGTGATTGTGGCGTGTACGCTGCAAAGTACATTGAATGTCATGCTCTTGGGGTCCCCTTTAGCCCTAAAGACTTTGCTAGGTCCAATGCGAAGACTATGAGGGATACTATGGCTTTGGCTATATGGACGGAGCTTGTTGATCAGCATCTGAAAGATAATGAGGATGGTGGTATGTTTGTAGGCATGTATGATTAGATACACAAATCAATTTGTATAGATTTTTTAACTTGTATAGATTTTTTAACTTGTATAGATTTTTTAACTTGTATAGATACACAAATCAATTTGTATATTTGAACTATTTGTATACACAAATCTATTTGTATATTTGAACTATTTGTTTACACAAATCTATTTGTATGTTTGTGGGCATGTATGATTTATTTGATTTTCTAACTTGTATAGATTTTCTAACTTACAAATAAGTCGTCTGGAAGGTTTTCCAGCTGGACGACTTACAAATAAGTCGTCTGGAAGGTTTTCCAGCTGGACGACTTACAAATAAGTCGTCTGGAAGGTTTTCCAGCTGGACGACTTACAAATAAGTCGTCTGGAAGGTTTTCCAGCTGGACGACTTACAAATAAGGTCGTCTAAAAAAATAAGGTAGTCTAAAAATAAAATACACTGGACGACTTACAAATAAGGTCGTCTAAAAAAAATAAGGTAGTCTAAAAATAAAATACACTGGACGACTTCGTAAAAGGTCGTCTAAAAAAAAATACACTTGAAGGGATAGTAGAAGGTAGTCTAAACACTGGACGACTTAAATACACTGGACGACTTAAATACACTGGACGACTTCGTAAAAGGTCGTCTAAAAAAATACACTTGAAGGGATAGTAGAAGGTAGTCTAATACACTGGACGACTTCGTAGAAGGTAGACGAAACACTGGACGACTTAGAAATTAGTCGTCTGGACGGGTAATCAAGACTGGACGACTTATATTTAGGTCGTCTGGACAACTAGTCAACTGGTTGTGTACATTGTGGTTTCGTATGGCCAGTTTCCTTGCAGTTTGAGCATCTCCGTGCCCTGTGTTTCTTCCTGGGTTTGTGTCCCCTCATCCTAGATAGCTCCAACCAAGATTGCCATCTTGATTTCTTCTGTCTCCCCGGACCACGCTTTACGTTTGGAGGAAAGCATTCTCGTTCCTCAATATGTTGTGACACGATAGGATATATATTCTCTGAGTATCCTGCATACAGATGATTCTTTGAGTAAAGTGGACATACAAGTGTGTCGATATGCACACCAGCATGTGTTCCAGCTGCTATAGCATGAGAGCAAGGTATTTTCTCCACTCCATAGACACCACAACCACACTTTACATGTTCCAAATCAACCGCACAGTCCATTTTGCCACCTTTGACAAAGAAACGCCATCCATCAATTGGTTCGACCGTCATCGTATCCGCTATCTCTGATCGAACAGCAAGCAAGTATTCAACACCCCGGCTATGTACAGTTGGGAGACTCAAAGCATCTTGTCTCCTTTTCCAATACCATTTTCCTAACTTCTGCCTTATGAACTCCAGCAGGAACGGAATCGGAAATCCTCTTGCTCGCTTCAGTGCGGAATTAATAGATTCAGCGATGTTGCTTGTTTTTATGTTGAACCTGTTCCCCTTACAATAAACCCTTGACCATAGCTTGGCGTCGGCCTTCTCCAAATACGTTGCAAGTTCCGGGTTTGCACTCCGTATCTCAGCCATGTACCGGTTAAAATCGTGAACCGTGTGCGCATAAGCAGCCCCTTTCACCAAGTACATGAGATGTTTCCCTTTAAACTTTTTGACAATGTTATCTTGAAGGTGATAATAACATATTCCTCGGGTTGCCCAAGGAAACACCTTCTCACACGCACTTTTAATGGCCGCGTGCCGGTCAGAGACTATCACCAGAGGCTTGTCATGAGATATACAACTAGCCAATTTTGTGAAAAACCATTCCCAAGAAGGTTCATCTTCAGCATCCACGATCCCAAAAGCCAATGGGAATATCTGAAAATTGCCATCTTGTGCGGCTGCAACTAACATAACACCTCCATACTTTCCACTTAGGTGAGTTCCATCCACCACAATGACCCTTCTCTGATACTTAAAACCTTTGATAGAAGCTCCAAAAGAGAGAAATAGATACTTAAATCTTTTCTCAGAATCAAGTTCTATAGCCGTGATAGAATCAGGATTTGCAATGGAGATTTGCTCGAGATATGAAGGCAGACGCGAATACCCTTCTTCTGCTGATCCTCTCACCAATTTCTGTGCATATAACAGTGCTCTGTATGAAGTGGTGTAATCAAGCGTCATGCCAAACATGTTCTTCATTGCATCAGTGATATGCTGTGGAGTTATCCCATCAATGATCCCAACACGATCAATGAAAAGACTACCAACATACTTTGGAGTACAGTGTCTCCGCTGAGCGATTCGGTCTCCAATTGAGCATAAATGTTTTTCCACATACTTTGTTACCCAAAACGTGTTTGACCCATGTTTCACACTCGCTCTGATCTTCCATCCACAACCGCTAACCCGACATATTGCCACAAGGAGAGTTTTTGTTGATTTGTATATTCTGAAAGAAAACCTACCCCTCACTGCTGTCAACCGCAGCTCTGAAAGCAGTGCATCCTTGCTAACAAAACTCTGGTTGACATAGATGCTGGTACAATCCGATTTTCCTCCTTCAATAGCATTTGTCTTAGCATATGTCTTTTCAATTTCTTCAAAACAAATATTATCATCATCTTCCTCGTCCTCATCTAGAACCTTTCCATAAAGACTGTAATCCCCACCATTCTGATCCGTTTCACCAACAATAGTGTTATCAGCATCCTCCTCCCCATTTTCCTCCTCCCCATTTTCCTCCTCCCCATCTTGATTTTCATCTTCAACAGACTCATTATCACCAACATCTTCAAAACATTCATCAGCCTCATCATTATCACCAACATCTTCTTCCCATTCACCAGCTTCATCATTATCACCAACATCTTCTTCCCATTCACCAGCTTCATCATTATCACCAGCTTCTTCTCTTTTCTCTGAAACCGTTTCACCTTGCTGCGGCTTGATACACAAAGACATACTCTATGCGTTTTGAGTATCTCGAGCAAGTTTCGAACTTGTCTATCACTTGTAACATGAATGGGAGGACTGCTTGGAGTCATCATCATTTCTGCTGGTAATGAGTAGCTAATCTCCACAGTCACTGATCTCATGTCCAGGTTATAATCTTCTTGAGCCATTGCAACAAGTTCAGCATGTGTTGAATCTTCATTCAATAAAAACAATCTTGCTCCTTTGAGATCATCAACCACAAAATCCCAACGGAAATCTCTCAACAACCATTCTCCATACACTGCATGTAACTTAAAAATCATCTGCAAATATTCAAAATAAAACACATTAGTAAACATAGAGAAAATGAAGAAGTTCAACAAACATTATCGCAGACGACTTAGATTTAAGTCGTCCAGAAGACTTAAAGGTAAGTCGTCTAAAGAGGTCACTTTTGCAATTGAAAATTAAAAGGGACGACTTAATTCTAAGTCGTCCGGATTTGTTTGTTAAAAAAAAAAATTCAGACGACTTATATATAAGTCGTCTACGAAAAACGGGCTAGTTTTGCATTTGACCGAATCGTGTCAGATCTTTGACTATTTCTGGACGACTTATAAATCAGTCGTCTCTGGAAAGTAAAAATTTCAATATTTTATTCAAACTAGACGACTTACACGTAAGTCGTCCCAGGTTAGTTTTGTAATTGAAAAATAAAACTTGAAATTTAACTTTCTCCAGACGACTTAACTAAAAGTCGTCCAGCTAGACGACTTAATTTAAGGTCGTCCGGGATAAGCAAGGTTTGGACGACTTAATTGGGAAAATTCTGGACGACTTTGCTTTCCCCGGACGACTTTAAATTAAGTCTTCTGACGGGACGACTTTATATTATGTCGTCTGGTAAAAATTAAATTATGAAGTTTTATTTTTCAACTACAAAACTAACCTAAGACGACTTACACGTAAGTCGTCTAGTTTAATAAAATATTGAAATTTTAACTTTCCGAGAGACGACTGAATTATAAGTCGTCCAGAAATAGTCAAAGATCTGACACGATTCGGTCAAATGCAAAACTAGCCTGTTTCTCGTAGACGACTTATATATAAGTCGTCTGGACTGTTTTTTTTCACCAAACAAAGCTGGACGACTTAGTTTAAGTCGTCCGTTTGACCAGAAGACTCATCAGTAAGTCTTCTACATACAGATGACTTACTTGTAAGTCTTCTACGCGAACAGATTTTGAAAAAAATTCAAATTCGTACCTTCAACTAGGTGAGATGACTTTGTTTGCACACAGGGTCTTCTCCAACCACCCAGAACCTCAAACGAAAGCAACCGTAAGTCAAAACGAAAGAAATATGGCTCCAAACAATTTTGAATCAAAAGCTTCAGTTTTTTGGATGAATATGGAGAGAAAGTGAAAGAAATGTTGTTTTTAGTTCATAACAATTGAAACAGAGAGAGTGTAAAGAGATTTACGTGCATTAAAGGGCATTAAAAGCTCCAAACAGTTCGTACAAGGTTGTTCCCACTATTCATGGCAGTGGCAATATTGTAAATACTTGAAGAAAATGAGGTTGAGACAGTAAAGAAGCCATTTTCGAAAAAAAAAAAAAAAAAAGGGTTAATGGCATTTTCGTAGATAAAATGCAGATGTGGGGTTAAAAACTCAAAAAAAAAATGAGTCAAAAGAAAAGGTTAGTTTTCTGTTTGAATTCAAGTTTTGAGTCACTTTTGCAATAAGCCCTTTTATCAATTTATTTATTTTTTTAATCTTACCAAATAAATATATAGTTGTTGAGTTTTTTCTAAATAAATTTATGAAACCTTATTTTGTAAATTTAAATTAATTATTATTTCTTTAAACATTTAATTTATTTTTTATTTTATTTTATTAAAAATAAAATATATTTATTATTTAAAAAATTTAGTTTTTTATGTCTATAGATTAAATTTATAAGTTAAATTTGACTTTATATTTCAAACGTAATTTGAAAAATTTTAATTGACTTTATTTTTTTATTTTTAATAATACTAAAAGGTAAATATTTAAACTAACAGTCATTAATTTAAATTTATAAAATAAAGATTCAGAAATTTATTAAAAACATAAATATTATAGATATATTTGATAAAACTAAAATTATAAAAATTGATAAGATTTATTTGATAAAATCAAAACGTATATCATTATAAGTTAATGTTTACACCACTAATAAAAAGAGTTACTCTAGTTTAGTGGTTAATATTTTTACTGATATGTTTCAGTGCTCGAATATATAGGCACGATTGTAAGAGCTTATACAAAACTTTTGAATTTTTTTAGAAATTCATGATAAAATACTCATTACTACAAAGTTCCTGAAGAAAAATATATGATGCTGAAAGGCCATGTTGAAATAAGTGTTTTTATCCACTTTTTCTAGGGTCCAACCGATTGGCTCCTTTCTATTAGACTTTTGTAACATATAAACATCAATTATTTTAAATACTTTGTTAAGCCTATATATACACTATATTTAGTATATTCTGAACACAAATAAACAATACGCGTGCTAGAGACAATACTAGTCAATACTATTAAATCAGGATCTCTTTTTTAGTTTTGCCCTTGCTTTTACCTGGTATATTACTTTTTGTGCCATTATGAATTTGCCTAAAATTTAAAATCTCATTAAGGGTAGTTTTGTAAATGAAAAAGAGACCTTTTATATAACCTATTAACTAATTAATCATCTTATTAACCGTAACAATAATTTCCACTCGGTCGACGTATTAAATGATCATACATAGAAATGACACAAGTTACTTTATGCAGATTTATCCTCTTATGCATTATATCACATGCTTTTTAATATATATTTTTCAAACACCCTCAAGAACTTTATTCTTGGTTTTAAGATTAATGATTCAACAAATTCATCACAGAACCTGCATAAAAATTTGTGCAGAATAACTTAATATATGATTATAGTAGCCGCTTAAAAATACTATACAATTTGATATAGTACTTTGCATAGTGGAACTACGTAAATAATATTTAATTTAGTCATGTATATTTTTTGAGAAAATAATTTAGTCATTATTATAGAGTTCATAACAAGATTTACTGTTAGACACAAGTTTTAATAAGCGATTTATTAAAGTTGTCTCAATTTTTAACTTATAGTTAGTAGATTATATATTAGTTAGTATATCTCATTATAACTAACGAAGTATAAATTAACTGAGTTTGTTAACTAAATCACCAAACAAATTATTTTCAAAATCCTGTAACTTCTAACTAATATATTCTCGCATCAACCTACAAATTTTATATGTAGTTGCCATTAAGTTATTATATACTGTAAGAGTTCTTATGTAATTTATTTTCATTACTAAAATCAACTTCAATATATATAGTTTATAAAAGATAAGAAGTATCATTATGTATGATAAGAATTATTCTAATCTCCTGATAGAATTGAATCACTCCAATATTTTTAAAATATTCAAAATTTTCCATTTTTTTTAAAAGAAGCTAAAAGTTGATTTTTAAAAATATAAAACAAAAAATATATCCATCATTTTAAGGATGGATCATAAATTTGGTTCAACTATTTGAAAAAATCGATTTGCGGATACATGTTATGAGTATTTTATTCGGGGTGGGTGTGGGTTGATAAATTTTGGATTGTGGGTATCTGCCGACCCGAAAAATATTTAAAAAACAAAACCAAAAACAAAAGTAAACACTTTTTAAATATATGGTAATTAAAGAAACTTTGTTAAATTTTAAAAATATATAATTTTAATTATAAATATATTTTTCTATTTTTATTTTTTATATTTTTATATTAATTTTTTATAATAACTAAATTAAGTAATTATTTTTAAAAAAATTATAACCCACGGATATCCAAATTAAATGGGGCAGGTGATGGTACAAATTATTTGTCTGCGGGTTATGCAGGTCATATTTTTTGACTAAAACAAAATTGAAATTCGCGGTTTGGCGGGTTCGACCGGCAATATACCGAATTAATTTTTAAATTTCTATTATTTAATAAAGTATATTTTAATTAAGATTTATATACAAATATGATTACAAAGAAAAATACAAATATAATCACAAAGAAAACATGAGAATTAAATTAAAACAAAAAATATACCCGCCCTTTAAAGGGCGGGTCAAAATCTAGTAATAGATAAATCAGTACCTTGTGTTTGATTACCCCATCAATAACCAACCAATAGCCTCAGGATGTATTGTTCTATTTAGGGGCTGACTGGTTTTCCCGCTATCACCTGCAAACGCAGCTTTTGTGGTTTATAGTTATTGTTGGTGTTTCGAAACAATCAGAGAAAACGCTACAAATCGCTTCAAACCGCTCCGAACCTCTTAAAATCAAAAGCTGGTTCCAGCTAGCGTTTGCGGTTGCGGACGATTGCGGGAGGATAAATTTTTTTTTTTAAAATACAGAATAAATAAAAATAATACTAAAAATATCCAATAAAAAATTTAAATTGAAATAATAGAAATTTTAAAATGTATACATATTATATTTCAATTTATATTATAAAAAATTTAAACCAAAATGTTTTCTATAAATTTTAAAAATTTAATAATATGATTTATAAATATAAATTTTATATTATTATATTATTATAATTTTTAATATTTTTATAATTATATAAAATGTAAATATTGTTAAATTATTATTTAACAGATGTTTCGTTTGGTAGTTTACCAGTCATAAGAGTCCTGCAAACGCAACAATTTTTAACCGTTGTACCAATCGTACAAATCTCTAGAAAACGTTTAAAACCGCAATCACCCGCACCCGCAGACTCCCGCAACCGTAACTGCAACCGCTTCGGTTACACCAGTCATGCCCTTAGGCGGTGTCCAAATCCAAATCCATCCTAATTTGAACTA
>NC_079515.1:19238270-19300835 GCF_000801105.2 Raphanus sativus
AACAACATTTATAAGAGGGAAAAAATACTCGACAACGGGAACAAGTATCGGGTTCGGGCAAACGGGTCAAAATAATTTTTAATGGGCCTTTATCGAGTTCAAAATTGAAGCGGGTCGATCTGATAGTTTGAAATCTCACCGCCTCTAGAATTTTCCCCGCAAGTGAGGAGCGCTCGCGTAAAGCTCTTCAGATTCGTAAAAATATCTGATTTCAAAATCTTCCGAAAAAGTTTTCGTTTGTTCCTCGAGCGAACTAGATTTGTAGATTTTTTTTCGAATTGTGATCGGAAAGTGAAGAAGAGATGGAGGAGTATCTGCAGTGTATGAGGACTCTCCGGTCTCAAATGACTGGTACAAATCTTCATCTTCGCTTATGATTTTTTCCTGATTCTAGCTTCAAATTCGATGTGGCGATTGTGGACTTGACTTTGTTTTTTTTTCATGGATTCGATTGAGGATAGATGTGGAGGATCACGCGGCGAAGGTCTCCGTCGAGGAACAGATGCAGATTACCACAATCGCTACCTTGCAGAAAGATCTCGATCATGGTTCCTCTCCTCTCTCTCTCTCAATGCTTTCGGATTCAGAAGTTTCTATTTACATATATGTGATCGCACAGCAGTGTTAGGTGAACAGCGATGTGAATTTGAATGTGTGCTGATTATTGATGTCTTCGTTAGATTAGGTTCTTGTTTTGATGATGCAGCAATTTACTCGTTATTTCAGTGTTTGTTTTGACTGTGTTGTGATCAACCATTGAGTATTATACATATTTGGATCTGCGCTTTGTGCTCAGCTTCATACACTCTCTCCTCTTGATGAGATGTTACATGATTTTTTTCTAATGTTTATAATCAGCATTGTCTGAGACAAAGAGACTCAAAGAAGAAACGGATCAGAAGACGAGGACTAAAGGCGAACTATGCTCACAGATACTTGTAAAGCAGAGAAAGATTTCGTCATTGGAATCTGATTCAGCAAATCTTGCACAGGTACTTGACCTTTTGTGTTAGCCATGAATATCAAACTAGTAGTAAAGGTGTAATTATGCTTTAGAAGTTATCACACTGTTGTTCGCTTTGTGTGCTGGTTGCACTGGGTAAACTGTTTATCTTATGTTGTAGAGTCTGGAGCTTATACTACAAGAACGAGACAGTTTATCTGCAAAGCTTGTATCCAAACGGTAATTCATAAAGACCTTACAGCTAGAACTGGATTGTGTTTCTGGAATCATCTTGCGACTGTCAGTTTTATTGTTTTTAATTGCAGTTCTAACTATATAAAGACTGCAGAGGAAGCTAGAACCAAACTAGAGGAACATAAGGTTTTTTTCTTATTTGCATCCTCTTGGTGTGATATCATTCCCTCATTTTACATTGTCTGTCTTCCTTATTTTGGCCAGGGCTGGTTTGTTTCCCATATGAGTAATGAAACTGGCCAACAAGGACAGGTTCCTTCTTATAAGTCCTTACATGCTTATTCCGTTACAGTGACTTCCAATATTTGCATGATAACTGAGGCTATTAATTAGGATGTCTCATCATTTTTTTTCTCTGTTGGTCCTTGATATTTTAGAAAGAAGAATCAAGGAAAAACCTGATGGACTTATCAGATTCTGCTAGAGCAAAGCTTGATCAAGCAAACCAAATGAGATCCAAACTTATCCAGGAAAATTCTAAGGTTATTTACTTGTGTTTGTTACCACTATTGACAACAAGATTTATCACTTTGAGCACCTTTCTGAATTGTAATGTTTCATTTCAGATCAAGCTATCAATTGAGAATGTGAAGAACAAGATTAATGATTTCAAGGTAACTACTTTCTGGGATCTCTGCTAGTTTTTTGATTATCAGTTAGATCTTATGCTCTCTCATCAAGAGAAATCCACTCTGCTATTTTAACATTCAATTATGTATGAACATTTTGTGTTTCTGATACTGTACTATTTTCTTCACTCGTGAACAATGCAGCCGGAGTTGATGTTATTGGATGTTAAAATTCTAGAAGAGGAATACACAGCACTCTTGGCAGATGAATCTGGAGAGGCAGAGTATCTACATTCGCTGCAGAGTCAGGCTGAGAAACTGAAGGTGACATTGATTTTGTTGGCTTGGTTTTGATTGTAATTATGTGATGCTCATGACCACCTCCACTTGCTTCAGGGGATATCTTACATTGCTAAATGCGGTTGTGGAGAGGAATACAGTGTTGGTCTGTTTTAGGCTTAAGTCATGCATGCATCATCACCTTTCAGGTATAATGAATATGTGAACGCATCGAGAACCAGAACGAAGTTTTCTTTATGTGTTGGTTCTTTGAATCAGTGGTTTACTTGTTTAGTTTTTAGAGACAACTTTAACACTGTCTTGTTGAAGTGTATATAATGTCTCATCGTTTGCACGAGAAGAGCACTTTTTCCAACATTCCGTTTTATATTTGTAGGATAAGATGCAGCAAGAAATATGAACCATGTTTGTGTCGTAATCACATTCTTGATAACCTGAACTTAAAAAGTTTATGCAAATCTAAATAGCAGCTCGTACAAACTAAAATTTTGGGGTAAAACTGAAAAACTTTGTCAAATAAGCGAAGGAAAATGGAATAGAACTGATTTATTTTGTTCTGCAGCTAGCAATTTCTAACGTAAATGTATCACCATGTTTGTTTAGACAAACTTGATCTAAAACTGAGCTCATCTTCTGACTAAAGTTCATTGATTAGCTCTTTTAATTCAGACCACAAAGTTTATAGATGTAGTGAATAAAATGGTGCAATACCATGTACGTACTCTTAAATAGTGCTCTTACAAATGGTACAAGTGAGTGCAATTACTGGAAGACAGACACCGAAGCCAATGTCAATTTTGTCTGCAAACTCAAGAAACTCATACTTGCACCGAGGTTCTTCGTAAATCTGCAATTACACGGAGTTCAACTTTACAAATCAAAAAATAGAAAATAACTAACTTATTCAAAACTCGTGCCGGTTTGAATTTTTCAAGAAACTAATGCAGAATCACATAGGAACAGAAAATTTCAAGATGGTTACTCTGTTTAAAAGCTACGCATGTGAAAAATATTGGTCTATCCAAAAAGGAAGTGAGATAGTTGCAATACCTGAAAGTAAGCAGCTTTAGTATTGATAGTTTCAGTACTCAACATCATCCATATCGCCCATGTACTCAGCAACTTGTTCAAGTCTAACATCAAGCATCTTGTGGTTGTCTAAATCACGAACCACACCAGTTTCTCTATCCAAATCTTTCTCAACAAGATTCCCATAGACGCCCTTATGTTTCCCCAATAGAATCAAAACTGGTCCTCCTCGCCTCGGCAATGCAGTCTCCAGCAGCTCCTGATCAACCCCTTGAACCAACTCTTGCGTCTCATCCATCGTGATATCACAGGTCGTCGGTCCAACAACATCAACAACTTTCCCTTTCTTAAGATACAACCTCCCACCTTTCAATTGCTTGCTTACTATTCTGACCTTTATATGACTCCTGAGCCATGAGGGCTTCTTCACTCTCCTCTCACCTCCTCTATCATGCTTCTCACTGACTCTAACTTCATTTCTACTCACTCTCTCTGTTCCTCTGCTTCCCTTACTCGCCTTCTTATCTTTCAACTTCTTGAGACACCTTTCTTCTTCCTGTGAACCCAGATCTGCTACCTCACTCACACCAACTCTCACTTCATCTCCACTCCCAGAGAGCTTCACAACAAACGAATCATCACCCTTCTTCTCCACAATCTCACCCTTTGATCCCATATCTCTACCACCAACAATCCTCACTTCTTTCCCAACGAAAAACAGCTCTCCACCACTAACATCAAGTTTCAGTTTAGCCTTCTTCGTATCAACAACAACCTTAGACCTATCGAGATCGAAACCTAACCCTTCCTTAGCAGTCCACCTTTTGTACTCCTTGATCTCAACATCATCTTTAGCGTTCTTACCTATCCCCTTCCCAGGCCTCCACCCATACCCAGCCATCAACGCAGCTCCGAAACCCTCCACAGGAACGCTCTCGAAGTCCTCCAACGTCGGATCATCAGCAAGCGACTCCAGATCCCTCCTCAGACTCTGCATCATAAGCTGCTCTATCGGAGCTATATTCCGATCTTCATCCCTCGCAGCAGCTTCTCCGTCCTTGGCTTTCTCACGCAGCTTCAAACCGTACGTGACGTTATCCTGTGAATCGGTTAAAGGAACCTCCGGTTCGAATTCGAGACCCGAACCGGTGTTTCCGGATTGGAGCGGGAGATCGAGATTCTTCATCTTCTTGTGGGGTCTCCATGTGTTTTCGATGGGAGGGATGACGTGTTTGGGAGCGGAATCGGTTAGGGTTTTCGTGGGATCGAATTCCGTGACGAACTGTTTGCTGGTACCGTTGTCGTCGGCGGCGGTGGCTTTGAGTTTGGGTTTCGATTTGGAAGGGAGAGAGAAAGAGAGCTTCATGATTGGAATCGGTTTTCTTCTCTCTAACACGACCAGAAACCCGAATGTCACAAAGACGCTCCGTGAGAACTGTCGGAGATGGTGCCCGTGTATATTACATACAAAACAGATGGGCCTATTTAAGTATTTAGTGGGCCTATGGGCTGAGTATAGAGGCAAGTTCATTGGTGATAGCATGAATAAATCAGAAGTTCAAATACTCATACAATTGGGAATCTACAAAATAATACGGGAAAACAAATCTCTCGAACAATTTTTCAAACTGTACTCTTCTGCCAAAATTTGAATTATTTGATTTTCAGTTTGAGCATTTGACCCTCTAGTGTATTTCTTTCAATTAAATTTATTTATTAACTATTTTATTTTTCAGAGAGAAACATTACAACATTTGAGACATGAGACTTCTAGACATTTGTCTCAAATATTACTATATTTTCTTTTCATTTGACCTCTAGAGTATTTTTTAAATTAAATTTATCTATTTATTAGTTTTATTTTTAAATACATCAAAGTAAGGGTTGATTTGAAAAAGACCCTATCTATGATTTAAATTTTGAAAATACACTTGTTTTGCAAAAGAAGAAACATATATACTGATCCTAAGGATACCAGGATCTCAGAAATGCATGGAAGCATGAATATGGCTTGAGGCGCATACATCGCTATCACAACAAACTATATGAGAAAAAAGGTATGAAATAACGTTAAAATAAGAATTTTGGAGATTTTCTAATTAATAAATAAATTTAATTTTGAAAAATATTCTAGAGTTCAAATTAAAAAAAAAGAAGTTTATATTGATAGTCTAAATTTTTGTAAAATATTCTCAAGAAGTCTTCTATAAAAAGTCGAATTTTTGACAAACTTTGGTCAATTTCAAAACTAACATGTTTACCGAGAAGAATTTTCGAGAAGTCTTCTTTTGGATTTTTTTTTCTTAACAAAGGAAAGTGAGAAAATTTCTAGAAATTTTTTTTTTGATGGAGAACACATCTAGTAAAATCTTCTTAAAGTATTTCCGAAGTCTTCGCGGAGAGATCTGAAAATAACGATTTCATGTCTTGAACATGTGAGATGACTTACTTAATTTCTCCAATCACTCAGAAATTCGCTACAAAAACTACCAAGTCGCTAATGACCAAGAATCATGAGCTTCAATGTCTCTATGAACCTTACAAAGCTTGGACTCAAAATCTTGGTTTTTTTGATGAATTTAAAGAGAAAGTGAAAAAGATGTGATTTGTGTGCATAATTGATATGAAGAGTAAAAATTGAAACTTTTGTGCATTAAGAGTTTCAAATTGGTTGTTCATGGTGGTTAGTGTATTGATGGAAATGTCAATTTTGTAAATACTTGGTGAAGAGAAGGATGATAAGGTAAAAGGCTTATTTTAGAGAAAAAAAAATAATGGCATTTTCGTGAATAACTCAAATTTGTAGGGTGAATAAAGAAAAAAATATTTTAAAACATATGTTATTTTTGTGTTTGACTTGAAATTTTAGGTCATATTGTTTTTAAAAAACCCAAATATTTTATCATTTGAAACAGTTAATAATGCTGACTACTTATAAAAGTGAGTTTTGCAAATATGACTCAAAACAAAAAATCAAATGCAAAAGTAATCTACACGTTTGATGAAATTATCATTTGCCATATTCGCTTCAGAAGTTTGGATTATTCACCAAAATGCTATTACTTCTTTTTTTTGAAAATACTTGTTTTACTCATCATAAATAAAATAGTTACATTAGGTTGAATCTATAACTTTTTAGAATCTAACATATAAATTATAAAAAATACATATTCAAAATTTATAGATCTATCTTTAAGATAAAACCTTGTAATGAAAAACCTGCAAAAATAAAATAAATTAGTGAGACAAAAAAAGAGAAATTGATATAAAGTTTGGTATTTTCAAATTCAAAAAGATAAGAGAGAGGTTGAATAATTTTATAGTGAAAAGATTACATTTTTTTGTAGCCTTTATAGAAGAAAAATTTAAAATAAATTATAATTAACTAAAATTTAATATAAATAAAAATATTAATTTTAAAAATATATTTTTAAATCTAAAATTTAAATAAAATCAAACCTAAACCAAATAAAAAGGTATATTGATTTTTTTTTCCTAATCGGTGAAGATAAAATATAAAAATAATAATATCAAAATGTTAAATAAATTTTAAAAATAAAATAATAGTATATTAAAATTATTATTTATGTGTATGGTGTAGGAAAACTCCTAATTTTTCAACATATGCATTGACCTTATTGGTTTGGATATAATATATCAAGTAATGATTTCACTAGGAACAATTGTAGCTATTTCATAAAATAAGATCATTGTTGTAAAACTTGTATTTCTTCTTATTATTGATGTGCCAATAGGCATCTATATATATACATGTTACAAGGAATAGATAAATGGAAAGATCTTATTTCCAATAGGAAATAGGAAATACATGGAAATAGTATTATCCTAATACAAAACATAAATATGGTAAAGTCTAAGTCTTCCTTTCTTCCTCATGCGTCTGGTCCGGTTCGGTATTGTATGTCCGGTACGTCCGCCCGGTACTGTCCGGTACGGTTCGGTTATGTCCGTCCATCCAATGGTTTATAACACTCCCCCTTGGACGCCATAACCGTTTCAGAGTTCATAATGTGCTTCATGTTGCCTCATTAAAACCTTACCAGGAAAACCCAGTGGGACAAAACCTTGGTGAAGGAAAAAGAGTACAACACACACTACTCCCCCTGATGAATGCATCACTGAAGATGTCCGTGTAAGGACTTGTAAATATTGATTCAGTGAGCTTGGAGTGTCTGTGTTTCTTTCTCTTAGAATTTCGCAGAAGAACACTTGGACGTACTGTGCCTTATATCGTCCAACTTATAATATGGTCGACCATTATGGTCCTTGACCAAAAACGTATGTCTCTTAGACTACTAACCACTTTACTTGGTCGGATCTCATCCATAAGTGTTTATGGATCGTCCTATAGTATGACCTGGTCGTTTATGGACAGTGAGATATTTCTCTTAAGTACTATCGAAAATGTACTGAACTGGTCGATCCATATTGTGTCATAGACCTTGTCTATACACGTCCATAATTTTCTCATGAGTGTCTTAGATCATGACTTGATCAGTGATCATTACTACAATGAGTTTTACATACTCATTAGACTTTGGTTCTATAACCAAGTACACTCATCGGACCTTATTCTTGGCAATCAATCTTTCTTGCCATATGTACTATCCATACTGATAGTTGATACCTCAAAAGTCATACCACGTTTTGGGTTAACAAAATTAGTCATCTCTCATGGATGATTCGGCTGGAAAGAAGCCGGACATAGTCTTTGATTTGGTATGGTCTTTGGCGTGAACCATAATGGTTCTCTTCGCTTTTTGCTGTGACCATCTTATATCTTACTTAGGGCGTGCTGATCTCATACACATACCCACGACTATGGTCTCTGCTATGAGTTATTGCAGTCCTTATATACATAGTCTTAAGAATCAATCTTGTTTATACACACACACAACCTTTGATGGATGTCTAAGATGTTGTTGGTGTGTTGCTATCAAGCCTTTGCCGTAGACCATTGGGTCATAGACCACGACCAATCACATGGTGATTGGTACTTCTCTCATACGGCTATATCTGTATATGCAGTCCCATGTCCTTAGTTCGTATGGACCTTTGCTAGGCGTGCTTATGGACTGCTACATGATAGCTGATCTTTTGAGATCTAGAAATAAACTGTATCAACCTCTCTTTAGGCTGGTTCCAAACACAAGGGATTTTGTACTTCTTATAAGTATGTATGGACTGAATTGGGTTGTTCTTAGACAGATCCTTTACTTATACAGCTGCTTAATGATTCAGTCCATGAACAGCTTAGGAACAATGCTGTTCATTGAGAATTTCTTTTCTCATCTTTGTGGTACCTTTATAATATTTGATACAGTGATCCATATGCTTGCTTACTACGTTTTTATCTCTTACTTATGACCAGACCTTTGTCAATTTCGAATCTGAGTAGTAGCATCCACCACATAGGAGTATATCTCCTTATAAACTGTTTTTCGGTCTCTGTGAGTAACCTTGTGTAATCAGCTATGTTCAAATGCTGTAAATAGGCACATGCACGTCTTAGACCACGTGACCATGTCCTTATCTCACGGTTTACTTTCCTCACATGACCCATTCACTGGTTTTATCACTTGATGGCGTTTTATGGCCAATACGTCCATCTTTCTTTAGTTTAAACCCCACGTCCATTTTATTCTTTGTGAGTACTCTCGTGGGTTTATGATCCTCGCATTATATCTTATACTCAAGTGCTACTTTCTTTTATGAGTTCTCTTATATGTAAATACATCAGTGGTGTTAACACTCTTATATATGGTTCCATTGTGTTCCAGACATGTCCAAATCGATTTGAGATTTCATTATCTAGGACCTTTATTTCCTTGCAGTTTGGCGTCCCAAACTACATGGTCTGGTACCTTAGATGGTTAGCTGGCCAGCCTTATCTCCATGTCCGGACTGGTTCCCTTTTGAACTCGGATTTATATCATTCTGTGCACCTTTTCATTTCTTTCTATCCGAGGTTCCTTTATCTTATGGAACACTTTGGTCTATCTTGTATAGACTCTGTAGCAACTTGATTGTGTCTCTTAGGACATCAAATTTCGTGGTGCATAATCTGGTATGACATTTAGTCATTCTTTTCTTTCCTTTCGGGTCAATGTGTCTGGCATCTAGTTCTGCTAGCTTTTGCATTATTTGATCACATTCTTTGGACGTCTTAGATTATATTTCTAGTCCGAGGATCTTGCCAAGACAATGATGGTTAATACCAATCTCTTACTCTTTATCCAGCTTATAGCTTTCTCACTTTTGATGTTGGACAGTCGGATTACTCATGCAATCCGTGAACCTGGCCATTTAATCTTATCACCCATATTTGGCTCAAGGTTTCATATAAATTCGTGGGAGAAAGTCATACTCCTATCCAACATATATTCCCAATTCTTATCTCAGTTTCTATCTTAGAAAGCACATATGAATGTGGTGGTTAAATCTCTTTAAGATTTCATATGTCTGGTCGTGACCCGTATTCAATCTGAGATGAGAATATCTATGCTCACTTATATGGCCTGATGCATATTGTCTTTACACATGTATATCAGTGTGTTCCCAAGCATTAGGTCGTGGCCTTTGTATTATAGGAAATCGGCCAAATGATTGTCCATGGTTCTGTTCTCGACCCGGTCGGTTTCATCGTCCGTGGTACGGTCGTATGAACTTTTTTGACCGCGTCCACGTCCTGTCCATCCATCCCGGTCTCGACCGGATGGTTTATCATGATGGACGTGGCTTGTCTTTGTATTAATTTACCATGGTCATAGACCATGTCCCACGGATCATGTTCATGTTTTTATAGTATGATCATGTACCACACGGGTGTGTATTCTCCCCCTCATGAACATGCTATAAACCATTATGCCATTTCATGATACTTGGGACAGTTAAGCCTCATGAGCTTCACTTGTGTACATGTTTCACAACGTGAGATTCTATGGGATAACTCTTTTGTGCCTTTCAATTATTTGCATCAAGTTTGGATCGATCCGGATGGCTAGTCCGGTCATGCCATTAAGTGTAATTTCGTATGGTTAACCAACTGGTTACCATGGCTCTTTTGCCTCTCATCATACTGATCTTAGCATAGTATTAATCAGTAGAGTATATAGGTATAGTCTTGACCACTTTCTTATAAGGCCTTAGGCGATTTTTCTTTCATAATCTGTAGGAACCTTTTGTTCTCTTTTGCCCATTGTTTCTATATGGAAACCATTTATTGTTAGTACTCAATGGGCCACAAAATTGGGTGTATATAATGCCCTTCAGGCAATGCCTTGGCTGTGGTCTAACTATCCTTCTAGAACAAGATTTATTGGGAGAATTTTTATTTTTATTTTTCGTGGATATTTTTATGCTTTGTAATTCTAAGATAAATAAAAATCATTCAATAAAGGTTTTCATAAAAACACCGAATCATATAACATAATAAGATTTAAAGTAAAACAAACAAACAAAGCAAAATTTCAGGACGTCAAATGGCCTTTTAGCCTATGGTCAAGCCGGCCACTCCAACTATCACTTTGGATGTGGCTTCCTCGGATTTATTATCTCTTTCATCACAATCTGCTTCATAACCACTCATCTCATTCTTTATTTGATTCATCCACTCTCTTTGTAATAAGTATGAAAACAGATCATTGTATGTGGTGAAACATTTCTCTCTATGATGTAAAAATAGATCTCTTGGATCTGCTGTAAAGAATGTATTTTCAAGTAATTTCTCATCTGTTAACTTTTCACCACATAATATCAGGTTATGAGCTATTTCAGACAGGGTATAATTATATTCTTCCACGGACCCATAGTCCCGGAATCTGAGGCTCATCCACTCATGCCTTATCTTTGGTAATAACACCTTAGTGTATCTGGACATTAATTATGTCCAGAGGCATCGGGGGCTCTCTATATCTCGGTACTGATTTCTCAGTTCCTCAATGAGATGATGGCTCATTACTGTTAATGCCATTTCGTTCTTGGTTCCATGATCATCCTTGATGATACATTTCCCAAGACCCTCTGTCCATAGTATATATGAGATATTCATTGCCCATCCTAGATAGTTTTCTCCAGAAATTTCTAGGGTATCATAATCCAAGGTTGACATCTGAATCATATCAATCAATCAATTCTTATAATTCATGCATTCAAATAATCAATCAAACATGAAAATACTTTTAGAAATTTTATCACTCAATATATCAATGGTTCACACCAACCAAAACAAAAATTTCTAACAAGTATTAATCAATCAACATGAAATATCCCTTTAAGCAATCAATGATCAATGGTGAGCATTCTAGCAATATTCCTATTTCAAATTCAGTATGGAATATGCAATTTAACATAAGCTGAAAACTTTTCAGAAAAAGAAATTTTTTTTTATAAAAGGAAATTTTCTATTTTTTTTCAGAAAATGAAACTTTCTATTTTTTTCAGAAAAGAAAACTTTCTATTTTTTTCAGAAAATGAAATTTTCCATTTTAGCAGAAAGGAAATTTCAACAAATCAATCAATCAAGCAATCAAGAAAATAATTCAGATTTCAGTTTATAGAATTTATAGTTTATGAAATCGACCAAGATGGGTTTAAGGGGTGATCGATTTCTATTGGCTCCGATTGATCATTCAGATCATAAGGTTTTCGAGATCCAAGAACACTTAGTGTTTTGGTTTTAATTGATTTAATCAATCTCTTATTGAATAAGGAATATTTGTGCTTATAACAAACTAATGACCGTTTGATCTAGCAACTTAACGGGAGAACTAAACCAAATCTTAATTCCTCAAATTTATTTAGGGATTCAATTGTCCTAGGTTTTTAGGTTCATCAAATTTTAATGTTCAATCCTTTAACAAACCACCAAATTTGTTTTGATATGGTTCCAAAGGGTGTTTCAGATTTTATTTACCTTTAGATTGGAGAGAATCTGAAACCGGACCACCTAGAGAGAGGAGAGAAAACCGTGAACGGCTTGAACGTCTATCGCGAGCAAGGAACGGGCTGATCGGATCGTCCGGAACCTCTACTGGCTGTTGGATGAACTGTCGGATCGTCTGGTGGCTTATCGGGTGCTGATCAATTTGTCGGATGGTCAGTATGTGTGCTGGTCGGATGAGAATGGAAAGACAGCTAGGGTTTCCTTTAGTAAAAAGGAAATTGTCAACGCGGATTGAAACGGAGGTGGAGAACGCGTCTGAAGTCGGATTGAGACGTGGTTTGCGGCGCTGGATTCTTCTCGTCGAGAGCTTCAATTTTATATATGGAACGTCGGCTAACTCCTTATGGTTTGAGAGATACGTCGATTTGAAGTTGCGTCCGAATTAGGGTTTTGAATCAAGTTGACGGCGCTTCTTGTAATAGCTCGTGAGAACGCGTCCGGTATCGGATTGCGATGAGGTCGACGGCGTTGGATTCGTCTCGTCGAGATCTTGAATTTGATAGGTGGCTCGTCGTCTGGATCCGTCGGGTTGAGGAGATACGGTGTTTTGAAGTTTCGTCTGATTTCTAGGGTTTATTGTGGTTGCTGGGAAAAAGGGTTTCGAAATTCACTCAGTGTTTTCTCAGAGCTCTCGTGCTGATAACGTGTTGTAAAACTTGTATTTCTTCTTATTATTGATGTGCCAATAGGCATCTATATATATACATGTTACAAGGAATAGATAAATGGAAAGATCCTATTTCCAATAGGAAATAGGAAATACATGGAAATAGTATTATCCTAATACAAAACATAAATATGGTAAAGTCTAAGTCTTCCTTTCTTCCTCATGCGTCTGGTCCGGTTCGGTATTGTATGTCCGGTACGTCCGCCCGGTACTGTCCGGTACGGTTCGGTTATGTCCGTCCATCCAATGGTTTATAACAGGTCTCTGTGAGTATCCTTGTGTAATCAAGCCATTCCTTGAATACTTTAAATAGTAATATGAACACCTTAGTCCATGTCTCACGATTTCTTTTCCTGTCCCACACAGGACCTATTTTTCACTGGTTTTATCTTATCAGATGGTGTTTCTATATATGGCCAATACACCCATCTCTTTTATAGATTCATTGAATCTTTCTTTGAACCCCCACGGTTTCCTTTAGTCTATGAATGCATTCTTGTATTCTCGTGGGTTCTGATCCTCGCTTATATCTTTTAAACTCAAGTGCTATTTCCTTATGCATCTTTATCTTTTATGTGTCGACACTTCTTTTATAGTCTTCCATTGTGTTCCAGACATGAACTAATCATAATGGTTCCAAAATCCCTTGTGTTTGGAACCAGCCTAAAGAGAGGTTGATACAGTTTATTTCTAGATCTCAAAAGATCAGCTATCATGTAGTAGTCCATAGGCACGCCTAGCAAAGGTCCATACAAACTAAGGACATGGAACTGCATATACAGATATAGCCGTATGAGAGAAGTACCAATCACCATGTGATTGGTCGTGGTCTATGACCCAATGGTCTACGGCAAAGGCTTGATAGCAACACACCAACAACATCGTAGACATCCATTAAAGGTTGTGTGTGTGTATAAACAAGATTGATTCTTAAGACTATGCATATAAGGACTGCAATAACTCATAGCAGAGACCATAGTCGTGGGTATGTGTATGAGATCAGCACGCCCTAAGTAAGATATAAGATGGTCACAGCAAAAAGCGAAGAGAACCATTATGGTTCACGCCAAAGACCATACCAAATCAAAGACTATGTCCGGCTTCTTTCCAGCCGAATCATCCATGAGAGATGACTAATTTTGTTAACCCAAAACGTGGTATGACTTTTGAGGTATCAACTATCAGTATGGATAGTACATATGGCAAGAAAGATTGATTGCCAAGAATAAGGTCCGATGAGTGTACTTGGTTATAGAACCAAAGTCTAATGAGTATGTAAAACTCATTGTAGTAATGATCACTGATCAAGTCATGATCTAAGACACTCATGAGAAAATTATGGACGTGTATAGACAAGGTCTATGACACAATATGGATCGACCATATTATAAGTTGGACGACATAAGGCACAGTACGTCCAAGTGTTCTTCTGCGAAATTCTAAGAGAAAGAAACACAGACACTCCAAACTTACTGAATCAATATTTACAAGTCCTTACACGGACATCTTCAGTGATGCATTCATCAGGGGGAGTAGTGTGTTGTACTCTTTTTCCTTCACCAAGGTTTTGTCCCACTGGGTTTTCCTGGTAAGGTTTTAATGAGGCAACATGAAGCACACTATGAACTCTGAAACGGTTATGGCGTCCAAGGGGGAGTGTTATAAACCATTGGATGGACGGACATAACCGAACCGTACCGGACAGTACCGGGCGGACGTACCGGACAGACATTACCGAACCGGACCAGACGCATGAGGAAGAAATGAAGACTTAGACTTTACCATATTTATGTTTTGTATTAGGATAATACTATTTCCATGTATTTCCTATTTCCAATAGGAAATATGATCTTTCCATTTATCTATTCCTTGTAACATGTATATATATATATGCCTATTGGCACATCAATAAGAAGAAGAGATACAAGTTTTACAACACGTTATCATGAAACTGTGTTTTATTATTGAATCAAAGTGTTCCTTATATAGGAAATATATGGCGACATGGGCCTAAATACAATGGACCATAAACGGGCCAAGATTACAAGTAAATATCTAATGGGCTGGACATCCATAAACATAATATTCATAACACTCCCTTTTGGATGCCAGAACCATATAGAGCTTGTAGTGTGCTTAATGTTGCCTCATTAAAACCTTACTCGGAAAACCCAGTGGGACAAAACCGAAGTGAAGGAAAAAGAGTACAACACACACTACTCCCCCTGTTCTGGACCTCCGTTCTTCAAGTCTGGCGCATGGACACTTTGATGGTTTAGCTTCATGGGCGCCAAATCTTGAACTGGTCCTTCTGTTGCCACGTCCCAAACGGATAGGTAAACTTCATAGATGTGTAGTTGGTGTAGACATGGTGAAGAAGTCGGCTAACATTTCTCATGACTGAACTTGTAGTACTTTGTGCTTCTTCATCATTCTCCAAATGTGTATAACCTGTTTGAGACCTTGTATAAACCTGTAACATTTATTAAAACCAAACAATCCCTTTTCTTTTGGGTTTGGTTAGTATAAATCAATCTCAAACTTTTAGTTCCTTAGAAGGTAACTTAGGATATATTGATCATGTCCCATTGTCTCATGTTCGGACATATGCCAAATTTATCTAAGTAAAGTGCCAATAACACTTATGGCAGGGGACGTGTATGGCTTTAGTATCAATTTCTGATGGTCTGAACATATCTATAAAACTTATCCGACCTAGTATGGCTTGCCATATCAAGGCGCCAATCATATCAATACATTTCTTTTGGTCGGATGTGCATAAGTCTTAAAAGTACTTATGTAAAATCTTTCATGGACCAAGGACACATGCCTTGTCCATAGCCATACCACGATTTGAATATAGTGGTCACTGGAACCGGTTTAGTCGGAACAGGATCGAGGAGACCGAGCCGGAACGGAGCCGGAACAAGACCGAGATGATTACATGGTCCATCTTTCTTAGATAAATTTCGACCATGAATGCCTTAGTATATCCATGATCTACTCGGATCATGCTATGTCCATTGTGTGTGTCCCGTTCATAACTTTTGACCAAACTCTTCATGAACCTTCTTTATTATATGTCCATAACTTGTTCATGAATGGCTATCATGCTATAATTTGATGTTCATCAAAACTAAGCCACTTTTGGATCAATATGCCGTTCCCCTTACTATGGACGTTTCAGGTCGGACAAGACCGAAAGGAACGGATCGGAACGGGCTGGACTAGAACCAAGATGATTAAGGTCGAACTAGGTTGGACGTGATCCTAGTTGATATGGGTCTTTGGTCGTGAATCTGATGGATTCATCCTCTTATTCTCTTTTGACCATATCACATTCTATTCTTGGTACTGTGGATCATAGATCTCAATACATATTCATGGCTATCATCTCCACTATAGATCATTGTATTCTTATCATAGCCTGTCCAAGAATCAATCGATCTAATCATCCTTTCTTTAAGTATGAACACAAGGAATTTCCTTCATAATATATGCATGGAGTGTTCAGGGACGTTCTTATAGAACTCCTTTCACTAAGTATTACTTAGTCTTATCCTTTACATGCATTATATGCATTATATGCAGCTGCCTTTCGTTTCAGTCTATGAATAGCTTAGGAACAAAACTATTCTATGAGAATTTATTTTCTCATCTTTCTGATACTCTTATCATTTCTTTATCCAGTGATCAATCATGCTGCTTACTACATTTCTCTTTTCTTATATCCAGACCTTTATCACTTTCGGATTTGTAGTAGCATCCACCACATAGGAGTATATCTCCTTATAATCTGTTCCTTGGTCTTTGTGAGTATCCTTGTGTAATCAAGCCATTCCTTGAATGCTTTAAATAGGAATATGAACACCTTAGTCCATGTCTCACGATTTCTTTTCCTTTCCACACATGACCCATTTTTCACTGGTTTTATCTTATCAGATGGTGTTTCTATATATGGCCAATACACCCATCTCTTTTATAGATTCTTTGAATCTTTCTTAAACCCCCACAATTTCTTTTAGTCTATGAATGCATTCTTGTATTCTCGTGGGTTCTGATCCTCGCTTATATCTTTTAAACTCAAGTGCTATTTTCTTATGCATCTTTATCTTTTGTGTATGTATGTGTCGACACTTCTTTTATAGTGTTCCATTGTGTTCCAGACATGAACTAATCGATTAGAGATTTCATTCTTACTAAGAACCTTTATTACCTTGCAGTTTGGCGTCCCAAACTACATGGTCTGGTATCTTAGATGTTCAGCTGCGCAGCCTTATCTAAATGTCTGGTCTGGTTTCCTTATGACCTCGGATATGTCATTTATTTGCACCTTTCTTTTTATTTCCGAGGTTCCTTATCTTATGGAACATATTGGTCTATCTTTAGACTCTATAGCAACTTGATTATGTCTCTTCTAGGACATTAATTTCGTGGTGCTTAAGCTGGTATGACTTAGTCATTCTTTTTCTTTTCTTTTCGGGTCTAATCTGTCTGGCATTCTTTTAGCTAGCTTTGTATGATCTTTCTTTGGACGTCTTAAATCATATTCTCTGGTCCGAGGATCTTGCCAAGACAAGGATGGTTAATACCATTCCATTTCTCTTTATACTTGTACCAGCTTATTTCTTTCTCCCCTGATGTTGGATAGTCGGATTCATCATGTAAACCGTAAACCTGGCCTTAATCTGATCACCCATATTTTGGCTCAAGGTCTCTTATAAAATCGTGGGAGGAAGACATTCTCATATCCAACATATATTCCCAATCTTATTTCATCTTCTTATGAGGTTCCATCCTAGACGGCACATATTATTGTGGTGGTCTAATACATAATCTCTTAGGATGGTCTATGTATGGATCATGACCCTTTATAATTATTAGATGGGAATATCTATGCTCACTTTATATGGCCTGATGCATCTTATCTTTCATACATGTAAATCCATAATGTCTCCAAGCTTATAGACTTTGAAAGTCTGAACCTTATAGGTTATGGTCTGTTCGACCAAGCTCTTATATCTTATGGCCTGTTTGGCCAGGCTATCACATTCTGTTTGGCTATCATGTTCATGTTTTTATAGTATGGTCATGGACCACACAGGGTGTGTATTCTCCCCCTCATGAACATGCTATAAATTTGTTTGTGTAAGGACACTAAACCATTATGCCATTTCGTGATGCTTGGGACAATTGAGCCTCGTGAGTTTCCCTTGTGTACATGTTTCACAACGTGAGATTTCTATGGGATAACTCTTTGTGCCTTTGTAATATTAAACTTTGCATCAAGTTTGGACTAGGATGGCTAATCCGGTCATGCCATAAAGTGTTTAATTTCGTGGGTCAACCAATCTGGTTACCTAGGCCCTGAACCTTTATCATACTGATCCTTGGCATAGTCTAGATCAATAGAGAATGCAGATATAGTCTCGACCATTTTCTATGGTCTTGGGCAATTTTCTGTTCTCATATATCTGAAGGAACTTTTGTTTCATTTGCCCATTGGTTCAATGCGGAAATCATTCATTTTTAAATCTTTTTAACTCAATGGGTCTTTTATTGGGTGTATATAATGCCTTGGCCGAGTGACTATACTCTTATTTACAAACTCATATATACTCTTATCCATATCATAGAATTTTGATGTCGAGATTTTTTTTTTTTTTTTTTTTTTTCAAGGCATCTGAAGTCTCATAATCCATCTGATCATTTTCTTTTTCATGAGTTTCATACTCTATTTGATCAGTATGGTCATGATCCATATCATCTTCACCATCTCGGTAAGCCATGTTGGCTTCCGGATTTTTCTTCAAACTCTCTATGTAAAGCTCATACAAGTGCTTTGGAGTTTGGCAATTATTTGCCCAGTGATTACCCATACCACATTTGTGACACAAATAAAATTTTATTTAAGGTTTTAATGAGGCAACATGAAGCACACTATGAACTTTGAAACGGTTATGGCGTCCAAGGGGAGTGTTATAAACCATTGGATGGACGGACATAACCGAACCGTACCAGACAGTACCGGGCGGACGTACCGGACAGACAATACCGAACCGGACCAGACGCATGAGGAAGAAAGGAAGACTTAGACTTTACCATATTTATGTTTTGTATTAGGATAATACTATTTCCATGTATTTCCTATTTTCTATTGGAAATATGATCTTTCCATTTATCTATTCCTTGTAACATGTATATATATAGATGCCTATTGGCACACCAATAAGAAGTAGAAATACAAGTTTTGGCACACCATCTATATATATACATGTTACAAGAAATGCAAAAGTAATCTACACGTTTGATGAAATTATCATTTGCCATATTCGCTTCAGAAGTTTGGATTATTCACCAAAATGCTATTACTTCTTTTTTTTGAAAATACTTGTTTTACTCATCATAAATAAAATAGTTACATTAGGTTGAATCTATAACTTTTTAGAATCTAACATATAAATTATAAAAAATACATATTCAAAATTTATAGATCTATCTTTAAGATAAAACCTTGTAATGAAAAACCTGCAAAAATAAAATAATTAGTGAGACAAAAAAAGAGAAATTGATATAAAGTTTGGTATTTTCAAATTCAAAAAGATAAGAGAGAGGTTGAATAATTTTATAGTGAAAAGATTACATTTTTTTGTAGCCTTTATAGAAGAAAAATTTAAAATAAATTATAATTAACTAAAATTTAATATAAATAAAAATATTAATTTTAAAAATATATTTTTAAATCTAAAATTTAAATAAAATCAAACCTAAACCAAATAAAAAGGTATATTGATTTTTTTTTCCTAATCGGTGAAGATAAAATATAAAAATAATAATATCAAAATGTTAAATAAATTTTTAAAAATAAAATAATAGTATATTAAATTATTATTTATGTGTATGGTGTAGGAAAACTCCTAATTTTTCAACATATGCATTGACCTTATTGGTTTGGATATAATATATCAAGTAATGATTTCACTAGGAACAATTGTAGCTATTTCATAAAATAAGATCATTGTTGTAAAACTTGTATTTCTTCTTATTATTGATGTGCCAATAGGCATCTATATATATACATGTTACAAGGAATAGATAAATGGAAAGATCCTATTTCCAATAGGAAATAGGAAATACATGGAAATAGTATTATCCTAATACAAAACATAAATATGGTAAAGTCTAAGTCTTCCTTTCTTCCTCATGCGTCTGGTCCGGTTCGGTATTGTATGTCCGGTACGTCCGCCCGGTACTGTCCGGTACGGTTCGGTTATGTCCGTCCATCCAATGGTTTATAACACTCCCCCTTGGACGCCATAACCGTTTCAGAGTTCATAATGTGCTTCATGTTGCCTCATTAAAACCTTACCAGGAAAACCCAGTGGGACAAAACCTTGGTGAAGGAAAAAGAGTACAACACACACTACTCCCCCTGATGAATGCATCACTGAAGATGTCCGTGTAAGGACTTGTAAATATTGATTCAGTGAGCTTGGAGTGTCTGTGTTTCTTTCTCTTAGAATTTCGCAGAAGAACACTTGGACGTACTGTGCCTTATGTCGTCCAACTTATAATATGGTCGACCATTATGGTCCTTGACCAAAAACGTATGTCTCTTAGACTACTAACCACTTTACTTGGTCGGATCTCATCCATAAGTGTTTATGGATCGTCCTATAGTATGACCTGGTCGTTTATGGACAGTGAGATATTTCTCTTAAGTACTATCGAAAATGTACTGAACTGGTCGATCCATATTGTGTCATAGACCTTGTCTATACACGTCCATAATTTTCTCATGAGTGTCTTAGATCATGACTTGATCAGTGATCATTACTACAATGAGTTTTACATACTCATTAGACTTTGGTTCTATAACCAAGTACACTCATCGGACCTTATTCTTGGCAATCAATCTTTCTTGCCATATGTACTATCCATACTGATAGTTGATACCTCAAAAGTCATACCACGTTTTAGGTTAACAAAATTAGTCATCTCTCATGGATGATTCGGCTGGAAAGAAGCCGGACATAGTCTTTGATTTGGTATGGTCTTTGGCGTGAACCATAATGGTTCTCTTCGTCTTTTTGCTGTGACCATCTTATATCTTACTTAGGGCGTGCTGATCTCATACACATACCCACGACTATGGTCTCTGCTATGAGTTATTGCAGTCCTTATATACATAGTCTTAAGAATCAATCTTGTTTATACACACACACAACCTTTGATGGATGTCTAAGATGTTGTTGGTGTGTTGCTATCAAGCCTTTGCCGTAGAACATTGGGTCATAGACCACGACCAATCACATGGTGATTGGTACTTCTCTCATACGGCTATATCTGTATATGCAGTCCCATGTCCTTAGTTTGTATGGACCTTTGCTAGGCGTGCCTATGGAGATCTAGAAATAAACTGTATCAACCTCTCTTTAGGCTGGTTCCAAACACAAGGGATTTTGTACTTCTTATAAGTATGTATGGACTGAATTGGATTGTTCTTAGACAGATCATTTACTTATACAGCTGCTTAATGATTCAGTCCATGAACAACTTAGGAACAATGATGTTCATTGAGAATTTCTTTTCTCATCTTTATGGTACCTTTATAATATTTGATCCAGTGATCCATATGCTTGCTTACTACGTTTTTATCTCTTACTTATGACCAGACCTTTGTCAATTTCAAATCTGAGTAGTAGCATCCACCACATAGGAGTATATCTCCTTATAAACTGTTTTTCGGTCTCTGTGAGTAACCTTGTGTAATCAGCTATGTTCAAATGCTGTAAATAGGCACATGCACGTCTTAGACCACGTGACCATGTCCTTATCTCACGGTTTACTTTCCTCACATGACCCATTCACTGGTTTTATCACTTGATGGCGTTTTATGGCCAATACGTTCATCTTTCTTTACTTTAAACCCCACGTCCATTTTATTCTTTGTGAGTACTCTCGTGGGTTTATGATCCTCGCATTATATCTTATACTCAAGTGTTGTACTCTTTTTCCTTCACCAAGGTTTTGTCCCACTGGGTTTTCCTGGTAAGGTTTTAATGAGGCAACATGAAGCACATTATGAACTCTGAAACGGTTATGGCATCCAAGGGGAGTGTTATAAACCATTGGATGGACGGACATAACCGAACCGTACCGGACAGTACCGGGCGGACGTACCGGACATACAATACCGAACCGGACCAGACGCATGAGGAAGAAAGGAAGAATTAGACTTTACCATATTTATGTTTTGTATTAGGATAATACTATTTCCATGTATTTCCTATTTCCTATTGGAAATAGGATCTTTCCATTTATCTATTCCTTGTAACATGTATATATATAGATGCCTATTGGCACATCAATAATAAGAAGAAATACAAGTTTTACAACAATCATTACGGTATTACACTAGGAAATAGTCAAATTATGTTTCTAAAAATAGATAATACAAAATATATATAGAATATACACTATCCTTAAGATAATTTCCCTAATATTGATGAACATGAACATTCCACTATTCAAAAATCAAATCAAATCATATCAAATTAAATGAGAAACTGTCCATTAAACGAGCTAGGTTCCAAATTTTGATTTTCTAAACAAAAGAGAGTGGGAACATCGATTGTTCTTCCGTCATCTCTCACTATGTCTCTTTATAGTTTTCTTTTCGAGTTGATTTTGTGAACTTTATCAAAGCCTAAGTTTGTGCCTCTTCTCTTCTCTCTATACTCTTTTCTTTTTTCTTCTCTACCCAACATTGTTTTTTCAATGGTGAGACTGGTGTTGAACTTGAAGAGAGAGAAGTGGCAACCGAGGCTCCAAAATACCAAGAGGCAGATTTTACACCGATTTTTAGCAATATCTGGCAGAGTTTGTAGTTTTCGTAGGAAACAAGAAAGCAGGGACATACAAACCCCTACATGTAGCGAAGCTACGCTTGCTGTTGTTGTTCAGCCAACATCATGTCTACCAAAGGATCTTGTAGAAGAGATACCAAATAAAAAAGAAAGGAGCAGAGAAAACACTAGTTGTAGTGTAACCACCACCACACTTGCTATTGAGATACCGGATGAGCTAGTAGAAGAGATTCTTCATCACCTTCCAGTATATTATTTGGTAAGACTGAAATTAGTATCGAAGAAATGGAAATCACTGATTGAATCAAGGCATCTAGCAGAGAAACATACCCGTCTCCATCAGAAAAAATACGGAGCCAAAAAAATCGTAGTTGAACGGTCGGGATCTGGAACCTTTCATGTCAGGTATTCTGCAAATCCCAGTGGAGTGGGAACAGGCATTAGAGTCTCAAACAATCATCTTCGCCTTCCTGGATCTTGTAGTGGTTTGGTCTGCTTCTACGATTTGGTCTACGTTTATCTATTCAACCCTATGACACGTGTACTCCGGACACTTCCTTCTCCTCGAGGTACCAAAGCTGCACTTATTCCTGCTGGAGAACTTTCGGTGGGATTCGGGAGAGATGCTGTGACAGGAAGCTACAAAGTGGTGGTTTTGTTTGGATCCGGTAATGATAACAGACTGAACTCAAAAGTTTTCGATCTGAGCACCAGCAAGTGGAGGCGGAGATACAAATCCGCTGGTCCAGTGTTGTCTCTTTCTTTCACTCTAATTAGCCTTGACGCAAACCCAGTCTTTGTAAACGGTTCGCTTTTCTGGTTGTTGGCACGTCACCATACGGAGATACTAGTCATGGATCTTCACACTGAAAAGTTTCGTACGGTGTTGCTACCCAACGACATCCCTGTGTCCTTGGGTCTAATTTACATGTGGAATCTCAAGGACCGTCTCTTTGTCTCTGATTTAACACAATATTTGGATTCCGACCTGTGGGTTCTTGTGCAGGACGAGGTTACTGAAAAGTGGGAGAGAACTCGATTTCACCCTGATGCTGACATTCCTCCGTTAACGTTGGATTCTGCTTGGTTTTCACAGTCCTTGGTTTCTCCGTACCAGTCAGAGACATAATACCTGAGTTCTATGAGTTTCTATGAGTCACCCGTTTCAAGATTTGTTTTCAACTAAGCATTTGTCTCTTGGTGTTCTTCACCTCCACTCTCACAAATCTACTTTTTCTTACACAAGTAGTCAATGGAGAAAATGAGCTATGATCAATCGCTCACCAAAGACAGTAGGTATATGTCAACCTTGTCAATCCACTTACAATTGGAAACAATCCACCAATACATTGTATGATTATTCACACCAAAAAGGAGACAAATCCAAGGGAAAATATATGAGACTCTCTGCAGGAATAGACTAGCATAGTATGCAACAAAAACATGCCAAACTCCTGCATGAAAATCTCAACCGCTCACCCTTATGCACACAGCATAGTACCAAACATGTCAACTCATACGTAAAAAGTTCAAAAGCAAACTCTTACATATAAATCATAGTACCAAACACGTAGATTCCTGCATAAAGCTCTAAAGGAAACTCTTACACAGGAAACCTAGTACCAACCATGCCATTCCTGTCGTAAAAGTCTTAAAAATCAGCTCTTATACAGTAAGCATAGTACAAGATGTGCCAAAATCCTATTTAGGAACCACCCAAAACAAATGCTTACCCAGCCGTAGGAAGCCGCAAAACTGGCCATTGAATCACCTCATCCGGTAGATTCACAGAAGAAGAGGAAAATGTACGGTGAAATATTTGTTATGAGAATGTGAACCTTTGCTTAAAAAGGCGTTGGTGCAAGGCCAGTTATGAAATTTCGTAGCTTGGTGGGGCCGAGGAGCGGGGCTAGCTCAGGCGACGGAGATACCACATTTGTGCACTTTGAAGAGAAGCGAGGGGCACAAAAAGCGTAAGAGGTCATAAGCCTTTTCAATTCTCAACAAAACCATGTTTTTAAGTATGTTGGATAAGTTTCAAAAAGTTACTTAGTAAGCAAGTTATTCATAAAGGAAATTTGAAAATAGATTTAGGATAAAGATAAGTTCCTAGATCATTGTGTAATAGGATAATTTAAATTTTCTATTACCTATATAAGAGATCTAAAGTGTAAGATGTTCTAATAAGAAAAGATAAAAAAAAGTTAAGAACAGTTTTATACGTTTGGTTTCTTGGCTATTTTACTCTCTGCAACTACAAGACAAGAGAGAGAGAAGATCTTTGTCTTTGTTTTGGTATTATATAATATATATACAAATCAGAGATGATAGAGAAAAGCTCCGTCGAGGAAGGAGGAAGATTCGTCCATAAGATTCTCGTCGGTGTGAAGCTAGACGCACCAGAGTTACTTACTTGGACTCTGGCTAAAGTAGCCGAGCCAGGTGATACTGTTATGGCTATTTACATCGTTGGAAACGGTACACACTCTTTGTGTTCTGTTTTTATAATAATGCTTTGATCTTTTTATGTTCTGTAATAAAAAAAAAAGTTTCGATCTTCATCTTTTTTTTGTTTTGTGTGTGTGAGTAGAGATAGTTGATCGAGCAGGGAAGTCTTCGTCGCTGCTCTCCTTGGTGAAAACATTCGACTCTGTTCTCGACGTTTACGAAGGCTTCTGCAATCTAAAACAGGTGGATCTGAAGCTGAAGCTATGTCGTGGCAACTCAGCTCGAAAGATCATAGCTAAAGAAGCCATGTCGTTTGGTGCATCGAAAGTCTTAGTTGGAGTCTCTAAAACTCACCACGCGATTCGTTCATCAGCGTCTGTTGCTAAGTACTTGGCCAAGAAGCTACCAAAGGATTGTTGGGTTCATGCCGTCAACAACGGTAAAACCGTGTTCCAGAGAGAATGGTCTCATCTTTCTAAAGGTTTGACCTCTTTTTTTTTTTTTTTCTTGATAAAGTTTCAGCACGTTCTTGTTTGTTGAGTGGTTTTAGTGGGTTTGGATTTGTGTCACAGGTAAGGAAGATGTAAGGAAGAACAATCTTTTGAATGTGCTTCAGAGATCTGTTACATTAAGTACCACCAAGAAGACGTCTTCTCCTGACAATAGTCCAAGAAAGCCACACGAGAAACTAGAGGGACTCTACGAGAGATTATCATCAGCTTGTCAGGTTTTCAAATACAAGGAACTTGTTTCAGCGACATCAAACTTCTCCGCTGGTTTGTTCTTCTCTCATTTAAACCGAATGACAAATGTTTATAGGTTCTTAAAGCTTTGCTATGTAACTAAGAACATCAATATGGTTTTTCAGATAATTATTTAGGCCTAGGAGGCAGCAGCCGAGTTTTTAGAGGCTGTTTATCCAATGGAAGAGAGGTTGCTGTGAAGATCCTCAAGCAAACCGAAGATATCTTGAATGATTTCGTGGCTGAGATCGAGATCATCACAACGTTACACCATAAAAACGTTATCTCCCTTCTAGGCTTTTGCTTTGAAGACAATAACTTGTTACTTGTATACAATTATCTCTCAAGAGGAAGTCTAGAAGACAACTTACACGGTACGTAAAGCCCTTAAGAGCAACTCGGAGATTCTATGTTTTATGATCATGGAATCTAAACAAATGTTTGGTCTAAAAAACAGGCGGCAAAAAAGATTCTATTGCCTTTCTTTGGAGCGAGAGGTTTAAAGTAGCTGTGGGAGTAGCAGAGGCATTAGACTATCTGCATAACAGTGCTTCACAACCTGTCATCCACAGAGATGTTAAGTCATCAAATATACTGTTATCTAATGATTTTGAGCCACAGGTAAACTACAAACTCTATTTTTTTTTTCATATATTATTAAGAAATGCTAAGAAGATTAATGATTTTTTTGTTACCAGCTTTCTGATTTTGGGCTGGCGAGGTGGGCGTCTATATCTACAACTCACATTGTCTGCTCAGATGTGGCTGGAACCTTTGGGTATGTTTGTTTTATGAAAATTCTTGAAAATGTTTTTGGTGCTTAATCTTGTTTTTATTGATGCAGCTACTTGGCTCCAGAGTACTTCATGTATGGTACGGTGAATGATAAGATAGATGTGTATGCATTTGGCGTTGTTCTACTTGAGCTTCTCTCTGGAAGAAAACCTATTAGCAGTGGATGTCCAAAGGGACAAGAGAGTCTTGTCATGTGGGTAAGTGTTTGCTTTTTAGACTCGTTTAAAACCAAACCTTTTCTCTCTCTGCTCGTATGTAATTAATGGTCATGAACAGGCTAAACCGATTCTAGACGGTGGAAAGTATTCTGAGTTATTAGACCCGAGTTTGAGGGATAACAACAATGGTGACCAGATGCAGAGGATGGCGTTAGCTGCTACTCTTTGTATTCGACGTAGTCCTCAAGCTAGACCAAAAATGAGCATTGTAAGTCATTTTTTCTTCTTCTTGTCATAGCTCTGTGCAGCTGTCTTAACGAGTATGGATTGATGCAGGTCGTAAAGCTACTCAAAGGTGATGAGTACACGCTCAAATGGGCAATGCAACAAGTGAGTAGTTCCTCAGATGAGTCAGAGATGCTCAAGGATGAGAAATGTCAAAGATCTAACATGCAGTCACACCTTAAAGTAGCGCTTCTTGATGTTGAAGATGACTCTCTCTCCATGGAAAGCTTTGACCAAGGCGTCTCTGTTGAGGATTATCTTAAAGGCAGAAACTCCATTGACTGAAACAATTGTGTGTTTTTTGTATATATATATTGGTCGGTGGTGGTTCTTTCTAGCATTCATTCCTCCACGTTCCGGGTTGTAGTTGTAGATTTCAATTGTTGATGATGTGTGTTGTAAACCAAGATGATAATTTGTGCCCTTCCTGAAGTGAGTTTAAAAAAAAAATCTATCTTATTAGATCAGAAATATTACAACTTCTTATAGTTAGATTTTAAAGGTGGACCTCATATATTTAATTAAACATCATCCCTTATATATAATACATACCATAGCCAAACTTTGTATATATGTATTTTCCTAAATACAATTCCTCTGTCTGTCCATATTATCCATATTCCATATATATGGTTTCCATATATTATTACATGTCGATTTAAATAAGATAGATATATACTAAGAATATTATTCATAACTTATGATTTTTCTATTAACGTAACTTATGTTAACAGAATAATTATTTAGTGATGGGTTTACGCTGGGCCAGAATACTGTTGTCTATAAATTACGTTGGGCCAAATCTACTTTCTAAAACAAATAAACACATGTTTATATATTATATAGAATATTGTAATATTGTATAGTATTATACTTATAAAATAGTACTAAAAACAAACTGAAATATAATATATATCGAAAATGCGTTGAACCATTACACACGAAATATAATATACCTTAGAGATGAAATTCACTTTGAAAATATGTAATAATTTTTTTTTTAAATTAAACTTCGTAATGTACAAAAAAAAATAAATCAAAACACACGTTTTGTATCAAATTTTATGTTACAATAAAAAACACAACCCGCTCTTGCAAAGTTTTATTTTTACATATGAAAGACAGTTTTGATATGGTTCTTTAAACACAAAATTGAATTATACAAACTCGATACTACATAAAACTAAACAGTATAGAATACATTTGAAAAATAAAATCCGTGCAGGTGCGCATGACCTTTGCAAAAATCGTAGATATGTTTATATATATATATTATGTTACAAATATTTTCATATAAATAATACGCCAATGTAAGTTTAGTATGACAAATGTTGAAAATACAAAATATATAGAACCATATATTTTAAATAATATATAAAAAATCTATTTTGCATTATCATAAACTTTTAAAATTAAATTTAGTAATTAAACACATTGTTTATTTAAACACATTAGTACACATTGTTATTTCTTAAAATTTTATATTAGTACAAATTACAATCATGTATAATATTTAGTACAAACAAAGATAAAAAAATAAAAATTGACACCCGTTCGGTTGAGTGGGTCATGATCTAGTTTTACTTAAATATTATAAATAATATATATTTTGTTATCAATTGTTTTTTTTACATTTGATTAGAGGTGGATACTCGAATACCATTTGATTCGATTCAGATTCTTGCGGGTTTGGTTTGGGTTCGGGTTCAGATAACCTATTTTTTTTTCAAAAATTAAAATTCATATCTACTTTAAAATTTTCAAAATCTAAAAATAAAATAATAGATAACATATAAATTTTAATAATTAAAAATTGTTCTAGGCTTAATTAAAAAAATAATGGGCTGAACTTTAAAAAACGTTACCATTTCAGATTGTCAATCCATACTTCCAAATATTCTTTATATGTGTTGTGACGAATAGAAAAGGGTTGTGGCTAGAGTTAGGAAAGAAAATTTGTTGTGTAATTCATTTTCTCGGCAGGTGATTTCAAAAACTTCTAAATAAATCTTAGTTTATCGATCTCTTGTAAGATTTTCAAATAATATTATTAATAAAATCTTATATTCGTTAGAGTAATCAATTGTTTCCCAACTAATATATAGGAGATTAGAGTAATCACATAAATTAAAACAGTACCTCTTGTTTATTTACAATATATGTATGGTAAATAAATCAAAATAATCATTTTATTTATTTTATATAGTATATAATTATATTTCAAAGACATTGACATAAATATATAGTATATTTTAATACAAATATTTATTATTGAGACTTTCTACTCATATGGTTTTATTAACATTTGTATATTTGACGTAACAAAAATTTAAACCACAATCTCAAAATATTTTGATGTGATATTTTTTCGATGCAAATTTCAAAATTAAAATATTAAGATCTAATAATTTTCAACCTAAATTTCAAAATTAACATATTTACATATTTTAAATGTTACGTAGTTTAATTTAACCGATATTAATATATATATATATATTATTTAATATGAATATCTATTAAATAAAATTTTTTATTAATACGATTTTTTTGATAATTTGTATCTTGTTATACTAAAAAATAAAGTCATTAATCACAAAATTTTCAAAGGGATTTGTAACATTTTTTTTGTAAATTAAAGTCATTTTTAAAATTCAAAATATATCATATAAGAAATAAATCGAAATTTTTTATTATACAGTTAATGTGATTGTTTAGTTTAAAAAAAAAAATTCAAAATTATTATATTTACGTATTTTAAATGTTATATATATATATATTAATATCGCTTAAATTAAAATACATTAATATCGTATTTAAGCGATATTAATATATATATATATATATATATATATTTAATATGAATATGTATTAAATAAAAATTCATATTAATACGATTTTATGATAATTTGTATCTTGTTATACCAAAAAAATAAAGTCATTAATCACAAATTTTTCAAAGGGATTTGTAACATTCTTTTGTAAATTAAAGTCATTTTTAAAACTTCAAAATATAACATATAAGAGATAAATCTAAACTTTTATTATACGGTTAATGTGATTGATTAATTTTTTAATAATATAAAATTAAAGAAAATGAAGAAGGGTGCAAAAATTGTTATCAAATGTTTATTATTCATAATCATTAATTTCCATATATATGTTAATCATATTAGGTAACTTCGTAGCTTTTATTTAAAGAAATAATACACGTTTCTTATATTTTGGATTGATATAAGTTTCCTAACAGTTGGAATCTGAACCAATATTTTTTTTCCGATTGATTCTTACGGCGCTAATAAACCAAATTGACATCCTAATTAAATAACATCTAACTAAGACTCTTTTTACAACTTTTTAAATATATAGGGGATAACTATATTTGCAAGAATGAAATTTCCACTATTCATTTTTCATAATACCACCGCTGCCCCTATTTCTCTATTACACAAACCTATAACTTATAACTAATATTTTTTTTTTCATTTTCCAGATACTCTCTCTCTCTCTCTCTCTCTCTCTCTCTCTCTCTCTCTCTCTCTCTCTCTCTCTCTCTCTCTCTCTCTCTCTCTCTCTCTCTCTCTCTCTCTCTCTCTCTCTCTCTCTCTCTCTCTCTCTCTCTCTCTTAAAATACAAATTTATCATATTCCATATTCCTAAAGATATTTATTTGACCCAATCAAAATTAAGGTAGTTTTATATATTTATAGTGAGATAATCCTATAAAATTTTAACCCAGGCAGAAATTAAAGTTAATATTTTCAACTAGAAAGACAACCAATATTTTTAACTGTTTATTAAAATTTAAGGATGCAATTTCTTGTAATTTAGAATTTTTTTTTGTTAAATATGTAAGAGGACGAAAATTGGACAACTGCCACCCGTTCTTTTCAAAATTCTATGTAAAACATACGATAATTTGGTTATATCTTTCCGTTTCAAAATAATACATGTTTTAAAAAAATCCACACTTTTTAATAAAACATACTCCCTCTGTTTCAAAAAGATAGATGTTTTAGAATTTTCACACTTTTAATAAAACATATTAAAACTTAGCTATAAATACATCGTTTTCTGTAATTTTATATTTCCTATACTTTTAAACCAATAAGATTTTACGAATTACAATTAATGTTTTTGAACTTCACAATTTTTCATTATTAATTGACAAAATTGTATTGAAAATATAAAACATCTATCTTTTTGAAACAAATTTTTTCTCTAGAACATCTATCTTTTAGGAACGGAATGAGTATTAAAACTTAGTTTAAAGTGTATATTTTGTAATTTTATATTTTCTATATTTTAATACAATTAATGTTTTTGAACTCCATAATTTTTATTATTAATTGACAAAAACTTCATTGAAAATATAAAAACTATATTTTTATGAAAACACAAATTTTCTCTAGAATATGCATATTTTTGGAACGGAAGGAGTATCTCTTTGTTTATAATAAATTTACATCTAAATTTTAAATAATTTTATTTATGTTCTCTAGAAAATATTTTTCTATATCTGTTCCTGGTGCTAAGAATTGTTTACTTTTGTAAGACCTAAATTTACCTAGTTTTTAAAAATATATATATTTCCTGTATTTTTTGTTGTCAACTATCTTTCGTGTATATCAAGTTGTTAACACACGTGCTCCGTCAGTACAATAAATAGATTTTTGCCACTAATTACGGATGCCACTAATTATTGCCACATGCAAAATGATCGGTCAAAGTCATCAAATAATTTTTTTTCCGAAAAGAATTCATTGATTCATAAAGATATAAATAAGAAATATAATGATCGGTCAAAGTCATCAAATGACTTTTCCCTAAAAAATTGATTGATTCATAGAGACATAAACAAAGAAATATACATGGATGAAATTTACTCTATAGGAATAAAATGGATCTTTAAGATCAAGATAAACTCAGATGGAAGCAATAACAAATACAAGTCCAGGCTAGTAGCTAAAGGGTACATTCAAAGACATGACATAGACTTTGAAGAAGTTTTTGTCCCTGTAGCGAGAATTGAGACTATACGGTTCATAATCCCGATTGCAGCTTTGAATGGATGGGAGGTTCATCCTCTCGACTTCAAAACTGCGTTTCTTCATGGAGACCTCAAGGAAACTATGTATGTAGGCCAATCAGATGGATTTAAAGTCAAGGAAGTAAAGGTAAAGTTTAAAGAAAGCCTTATATGGTTTACGTCAAACCCCACGAGCATGGAATGAGAAATTTTATAAAGTACTTGAGCAATTCAAGTTCGAGAGATGTTCTGAGGAGCCTTCCTTGTACCGAAAAAATCAAACCAGCATCTTCTCTTGGTTGCTATATACATTGACGATCTCCTTGTATGTGGATCAAGCGTGGAGATGATCTGTGATTTTAAGAGGGAGATGTCAGCCAATTTCGAGATGAGTGATCTCGGGTTACTAACCTACTATCTCGGTTGAAGTGACACAGCATAGTGAAATAATTGCCTTGAAGAAAGAAATATATGCAAGAAATATATTGAACGAAACCGGCATGGAAGAGTGTAATGCGGTGCACACACCAATGGACTTCGGTTTGATGCTATCAAAGTCTTCTCAAGAAGAAGGTGCAGACTAAACGGATTATAGGAAAAAAATTGGATGTCTGCATTACTTGCTGCACACTCGGCCAGACCTCACATATTGTGTTGGGATACTTAGCCGATACATGCACGAACCAAACACGTCTCATACTGCTGTCCTAAAACAGGTACTACGATACTTGAAAGGTACTCTTTCACTTGGCCTTGTAGTTAAGAGAGTGGACAAGTCAGAACTAGTTGGCTATAGTGACTCGAGCCACAACATTGATGAAGACAACGGAAGGAGTACTACGGATCATATGTTTTACTTAAATGATTGTCCAATATATATCTTGGTGCTCTCAAAAACAAGAAACAATGGCTCTTTCTTCATGTGGGGCAGAGTTTATGACTGCTACTGAGGTTGCCAAGCAAGATATATGGCTTCAGGGATTGCTTGAAGAGGTTACCGAGAAGACAAGTCGAAAGGTGGCAATCCGGATAGACAATAAATCGACAATTGCTTTTACTAAGAATCATGTGTTTTACGGCCGGATTAAATATATACGCAAGCGATATCACTTCATTCATGAGTGCATTGAAAACGAGCAAGTGGACGTACAACACATTCTGAGAACCGAACAAAAAGCTGACATACTCACTAAAGTACTTGGAAGAATCAAGTTTAACGAAATGAGAGAATTTGTTGGGATTCAAGATGTAGTCAGTGGCAGATCCAGCAAAATTTTTAGTTGGAGACACAACACTAACACTAACAAAAAACATATTGAACTGAAGGCACTTTTCATATTTATTCACTAAATTAGGAACAGTAAAATGATCCCGTTGCCATTCACGTATGTCCGTCCCTGGATGTAGGTGAAGTTAACTTCAAGTATAACAGAGAGAATGTTGAAAGTAAACTTGATGTTAACTCGGAGTCTACGAAATATTAATTCTAATTGAGTTAGGATTAAGAGAAAAATAAATATATTTTGTTAAGTGAATTTAGAGAATTTTAAAAGATATCAACTTATGATATAACTTATGAGTTTGAGAGATCATTGTGAGACCTTAAGTTTTTGAGAGAGTTGTAGTAAGCTAATAATAAGAGTTACTTATTCTTATTGATTTTGTTGAATTCATACGTTAAAGGTTAAAACAATACAATTATACAAAATAGAAAGAAAGAATAATCAAAAGAGTCTTGTCATCTAATATTTTCTTTGTAACAGATCATTTTTTTTCTGAATGAAAACGCAACAATATAGAAAATGCAAAGAGAAGACGAATTTGGATTAATAAGAAATAGAAAAAAGAAAGAAAATGCAACTAGATCTTACTTGACAACGCAGATTGAGTCGACACTTCTGAGTTCCCTTTATTAGCATTGCTTCTCTCACTCCTACCACAGCAGACCAACATGAAATATTGCTCCTTCAGTCTCTTCATATTTTCCGCCCTTGTCTTTCTCTCCTTTGTACGTTCGACCAGAGCTGCCTCGTGTCATCCTGATGATGAGGCTGGTCTTCTAGCTTTCAAATCGGGTATAACCCAAGACCCTACGAGTATTTTCAGCTCCTGGAAGAAAGGTACCAACTGCTGCTCCTGGAAAGGTGTCACCTGCACCGCCGGCGACCGCGTCACCTTACTGGAAGTATATGGGCGTTCCGATGCTGGTGAAGCCTTTCTCGACGGCAGTATCTCACCATCTTTGGCCAAACTCAAACACCTCAACGAGGTTCACATGACAGATCTCGGAAATATCAGTGGATCTTTCCCCCCGTTCTTGCTCCAATTACCAAAGCTAAAGTACATTTATATCCAGAACAACCGTCTATCTGGTCCCCTTCCAACCAACATCGGTGTGTTAAGCCAGTTGGAACACCTAGATCTTGAAGGAAATCGGTTCACCGGTTCGATCCCAAGTTCTATATCCAATCTTACTCGGTTATCTCGACTTAACCTTGGCGGCAACCGCTTCTATGGCACCATCCCAGATATTTTCAAACCTATGACGGATCTACAATATCTTAATCTCTCCCGCAACAGATTCTTCGGGAAACTTCCTCCGTCGGTTGCATCGCTCGCACCAACTCTCTGGGCCCTAGTAGTGGGCCAGAATAAACTATCGGGGACGATCCCGGACTATTTATCAAGTTTCGAGCATCTGTCCTTGTTGGATCTCTCTAGGAACCGGTTCTCAGGTGTTGTACCAAAGAGTTTCGCCAATCTAACCAGATTATATGATCTTAATCTTTCCCACAATCTTCTGACCGGTCCTTTCCCTACACTGGACGTGAGAGGCATGGAATCTCTAGATCTCTCATACAACAAATTTCACATGAAGACCATTCCAAAATGGGTGACACTGTTGCCGATCATATACTCGTTAAAACTAGCAAAATGTGGGATCATAATGAGCTTAGACGATTGGAACCCAGTGGCACCCTTAAGCTATGATTCCATTGATCTGTCCGAGAACGAGATCTCAGGGAGTCCAGAATGGTTACTAAACCAGACGACGTTTATGCTGGAGTTCCGGGCATCAGGGAACAAACTAGGATTTGACTTGGGGAAGTTGACGTTCTCAAAGAGGATGATAACGCTGGATCTGTCAAGGAACTTAATATTTGGGAAGGTACCGGCCATGGTGGCTGGGCTGCAGAAACTGAACTTGAGTCAAAACCATCTTTGCGGAAAGCTTCCGTCTACTCATTTTCAGGCCAACGCGTTCGCTGGCAATAACTGTCTATGCGGTGCCCCACTTTCTCCTTGTAAATCTTAGCGGCAAAAACCTATGTTTACTTGTTACACAAATAAGATCTGTATTTACAAATTAAAATTTTAAGTTATAAACAAGTTTCATTATGATACCATCAAACTTTAACTCAAACCTATATCATTCATGTACAAATCAATCACAATAGTATACAAAAAAGAGTTAGACAAAAATATTTATAAAACAAAGGAATAGATCCACAAAGATCAATTGGTTACAAGATATGGATGTACAATAAAGTGTTGGAATCATTTAAAAAAAAAATAACTGGCTGAGTAAAAACTAAAAAGGATATACGCGAACAAATGTTTTTATAACTTTATTCTACTAAATACAAATTTAATTTACTGTGAATTACATATTGAATTTTAATTAGAGAACTAGATTTTTATCCGTATTTTGAAATAATAGATTATTTTTGAAGTTAAAAATAAAGTGTTTTATATGAACTTCTATATAAAATAGTGCATAGATATAGGTACATTTACCCGGAACCGAGATATTGAAGTTGAACCATACTAAATCATAAAACAAAACCAAAACTAACAAATTTCATAAATAACCGAGTGGATCATATATTTCCGAAAGAAGAAAAATGGAATCGAACCGAGAACTAAATGGATACCCAAAATTTTAAAGTACAAATTATATACCTAAAAAGTATTAATTATATTTAATTTCTAAATAACCAAATATTCTAAAAAATACTATTTATAAACCAAATAATCCCAAACCGAATTACCAGAATATTTTTTTGTTATTAACCCGATATTAATTTAAACTAAAAACCTAATTAATTATTTAATATTTTCGTATAAATTTAAAATTACCCGAAACGTCCCAGGAACATAATCAAACCAACCAAATTGGATCCATTTTATAGATATTAGCTGGTTTCCAACTTTGCGACATGAACGAATAAAAAAAAAACCTAACTGAAACTAAACCAAACGAATATACCGAAAAAATACCCAAACTGGAAACAAATGTTGAGGACTAGAGCATATATACTAAAATGTTGCGAAGAAAGCATTCTATTTTTTTTTTAAAAATATTTATCTCTTTTAGTGGGATATATGTAGTTTATAGATGAATTAAGATATAATAAGTGTTTTCATACTCGATCTAGACACGCATTCGAACCAGTTAAATCGGTGGCCATATATAATACGGTTTCAACTTGATAAAAGACTTATTAATTAAAAATCTAATTAAGCCTAAAAATGAGCTTCTTTATCCTTGATTTTTCTAAATCTAATAAGAAAATTTTGAAATTGTACATTTTTCATCTTCTACAATCTAAATATCTATATGTGGAGCTTCTCTTCTAACTTCAATTGGTGCATTGAGTTCACCCTCATCCTCAGTTATCATGTTACGTAAAACTATACATGTAGTCATGTTGAACCACATGATCAGTAAGGTCTTCCTCAATCTATTCCGTTTGGACAATACTTCACCGATCTTGGCAGTTTTGGAAGAGATTTACCGGATTATTAAATCATTTATTTTATGTTATATTTATTTTATAATATTTATGTTTATTTTTGGTGATTTTTAATTACTTTAAACATTTTGTATGTAAAATTATAAAATAATTTCTTATGGAAAATCATATTTTTATGTTATTGTATCATTTTAAAATATTATTTAGGTTTAAAATAAAAATAGTCGAAATTTAGAGAATTTTTCATAAGTAAAAAAAGTTCAACTCCATGATGAAATATGATTAGAATATATTTTATTCCAAAAAATATTTGAAATAAAAAATGAAGTATGGTTAGAGATATCCGTAGTTGAGTAGAAAATTCCGCCCCAAATTTTTTAATAAAGTCGATTTACAAGAAGTAGTTGATATAAGTTATAACTATATGATACGTTGACAAAAAAAAGTTATAATTATAGGATACTCTATATCATATTACTTTGATACACATGATATGAAATACATTGGAGTGAATATACTAACAGCTCTAGATTATTGATTAAATTGCAAAGCTAAAAAAAACTTTGTGGTTTTTACTTCGTACTCAAATAGTAAAAAAAAACTCGGAAAGTGTACTTCCAATCTATTTGTCCAACTAAAAGAGTCAATAAGTCAAAGTTAAATTAATATGTTAGGATTCTGTGTAATATATGATCTGTACTATATGCTTGACTTTTCATAAGATCTAGATTCGTATAGATTTTAATTTTCAATTAGCTCAGTTTCATTTACAATATTACTCATATAGACAAATATATATATATATTTTACTGTATAATTGACTTTTTTAGATCTAAATCCATATTGATTTTAATTTTCAAATTGCACTTCATAGAGAAAACTTACAGTCGTTATACTACATGTGCATCTCACATGCTGCGTTGCGTGCTTAATTAAATTAGTGTTCGCATTGATATATCTCATTGACTCGATTTCGATAACTTAACTGATCAGTCAAAAAATAAAAAAAACTTATCAGTCAAATTAGAACATGTGTTCGGTGTAAACAAAGTTCTCGCAACATATTATATATTAGGTTTAAGTTACGCACTTTTTTTGCTAAACTATAAATTTCATATTAACGAAAGAAGAATTTTACATAGGAATCTTAAGTCAAAGAAATAGAATGACAATAACAAGTTATCTCAGGCGAAGTGACATGAGAGAGCTGAACTGTTTGCGCTTTAGCGATAGTGCTGGGAATTTGATTCATTATCCGCGGGCCCCGCCCCGTTTAATCCGCCGCGGGGCGGGTGCGGGTCGAGTGATTTGAAAAAAATTGTTCGCGGGTGCGGGTGCGGGTCGAGTGATTTTAATGCGGAGCGGGTGCGGGTCGACCGAATTTAAACTGCGGGTACCCGCTAACCCGCAAAATTAAAAAAAATTTTTTTTTTTTAAAATATGATTTTTTTTAGTAAAAATTATGTTTTTTATAATAAAAATAATAAAAAATACGAATATTTTTAAAAATTTAATTAAAATATATTATTTATATTATTTTTTAAAAAATATTAATTAAAATAATTATTTTTATTATTTTTTATATTACCCGCGGATTCCGCGGATTACCCGTTAATTTATGCGGGGCGGGGCGGGTCTTATATTTTTTAGATGCGGGTCAAGCGGGTCGAATTTTTGAATCGAAAAAATGAATCGACCCGCAGCGGGGCGGGGCGGGTCGGGGCGGGTCGACCCGCAAACCCAGCACTATTTAGCGAGCGAAAACCGATGCAGCAGGGATGGAAGTTTGGTTATGGACTAAAGTTATGCACTTTAGCGAGCATCGTGTATATAAACTATTTTTACGTACATTAATTTATTTTATGTTTAACACATTATGGAATAATAAAATAACAAATATAAATTGAATATTTTAGAAACCAGTAACTGTTATGTATATAAAAAAATTAGAACAAGCACATAAATCAAAATAAGTACCCTTGTTTATTTACACTTTTATGGTAAACAATTATTTTTATTTATAATTAAATTAAAATGATCTATATTAATATAGATATATAATATATTTTTGATAAGACTATCTATTAAATTAATTTTTTCTCAAAATCCTCACCAAATACACAATAGTATAATTCTTATACATAGAATATAAATAAATATATATTTGATAAAACAAAAATTAATGGTTAGCTACTATATTAATATTTAATGGTATGATGGAATATGTAACTATTAATATTTTTATGAGTATAGTTGTACGAGATATTCCAATAAACATGTAAAATATATATCAAATATAAAACTAATTGAAAAAGACATATAACACATTTTAAGTTAGGCTTAAGCATACCTGGTGGGATACGGGTTCGATATTTTGAATTATATTTCTAATTTATATCACATCCTAGGTCTTATTCTCGTAAATTTTAAGTATGAATCGGGGTCGAATATAACACATCTGTTTTGGTTCAAATTTATATCACATCCTAAAATCTATAAAATAACAATATAGAGCGTTCAAATTTGGTATATTGGTTTGATTCGATTCAGATATATCTGAAATTAAATACAAAACTTAAAATCAAAAAAATAAGAAATAAATATTTATTTATATAGAATTAGATATTTAAGGTACTTATTTAAAATTTAAATAGCTATTTTTAGATATCATTTCAAAATAAATATAAAATTAAATATTTGAAGTACATATTTATGTTAACTATATTTGTGATTAGTTTAGACATTAGAATCAATTTTTTGGATTTTAGTTTTTTCCTCGGTTTTTCAGGTTACCCGTTCAGATTCGACTAATAACACTCTGGATTCGGAATATTTTGTATCATTCTACAAAATCTATTCCGGTAGTTCTTATATTTAAGACTACTATGGATGTTTTTTAGTTTGGGTTCAGACTTAGGGTTATAATTTTATATACATACCTACTCTAAAAAAAGATAAAATGAGTTATGTAAAGTTTTCACCAAAATATTATTCCGCCTTTTGAAAACGCGTATCAAAAGGTAGTAAACTATTAAATATTAATACGATCTATAGTATTTTCCGTACTGTAAACTAAAAAAAAGCTTTTGGATTAAATTAGTATAAAAATGTGAAAGAGAAAACGAAATGATAGATCTTAAACTATATGACTCCGCAGTTCTCGAGTCATCTCTGTCGCCAAATTAATAGCTACGTACAAGTTGCTTTTGATAAAGATAACTTCTTTTTAGAAGAAATAAAAAATGCTGTGCGATATTTAACTTTTTTCTATTAATAGGCTACGTACGAGGTTCTTCTCGGTGTCTCACCACAAAACACCACAATGAACTCTTGCTCGTCCACTATCTTCTTTATATTTGGCGCTGTTATCTCTCTCGGCTGTTTAAGTTCGACCGGAGCTTCCACATGTCATCCAAATGATGAGTCGGGGCTTTTAGCATTCAAAGCAGGCATAACCCGAGATCCTTTGGGTATTCTCAGCGATTGGAAGAAAGGAACTGACTGCTAGATGGGTGTCTCCTGCGGCTTCACCGGCTACCGCGTCACCGAGCTGTTACTAACCGGAAATGGTGTCCTTGGCCGAGGCTTTCTCTCCGGAACTATTTCACCGTCTCTTGCCAAACTTGACCAACTCGAGAGGGTCTCCTTCACCAATCTTCGCAAGATCACTGGACCTTTTCCCCAGTTCCTTTTCCGACTGCCAAAGCTGAAGTACGTAACCATCAATGATAATCATCTCTCAGGTCCCCTTCCAGCCAACATCGGCGCTCTCAGTGAGTTGGAAGAACTCACTCTCCAGGGAAACTGGTTAACCGGTCCGATCCCTAGTTCGATATCCAATTTGACTCGGTTAACTTGGCTCAACCTTGGTGGGAACCGCTTCTCGGGCCCTGTCCCAGATGTTTTCAAATACATGACAGAGCTCCGACTTCTCGATCTCTCCCACAATGGATTCTCCGGGAAACTTCCTCAGTCCTTTACATTGCTTGCACCGGCTCTTACCTACCTTGATCTAAGCTATAACAATCTCTCAGGAACGATCCCTAGTTATTTATCAAGATTCAAGGCGCTTTCTTTATTGGATCTCTCCAGAAATCGATATTCTGGTGCCGTGCCAATGAGTTTCACCAACTTGACAAGTATATTCCATCTTAGACTATCCCACAATCTTCTAACCGATCCATTACCTGATCTGAAGTTTGTTGATGGCATCGGCTCTCTAGATCTGTCCTACAATCAGTTTCATCTGAAAACGATTCCGAAATGGGTCACTTCGTCCCCTGTCATTTACAATTTGAAACTGGCTAAATGCGGGATCAAGATGACCTTAGACGATTGGAAGCCAGTGACACTAAAATCTTTTTATTACATCGATCTGTCAGAAAACGAGATCTCAGGGAGTCCATCAAGCTTCCTGAACCAGGCGGAGGTTCTGCTGGAATTCCTAGCCTCAGGAAACAAACTTCGATTCGACTTGGGGAAGCTGAATTTCACCAAGTCACTGAGAATCTTGGATTTGTCAAGGAACTTGGTATATGGTAAGGTGCCGGCATCTGTGGCTGGACTGAAACAACTATACTTGAATCAAAACCATCTTTGTGGAAAGCTTCCTGTGACAAAGTTCCCGGCCAGTGTATTTGCCAGCAACGACTGTCTCTGCGGCTTCCCACTTTCTCCTTGTAACTCTTAGCGGCAAGAAAACTACAATTTTGTATTTGGATTTACCATGATATGTAAGTTCAAATCGATGTGTACTAATAAAAATCCCTTATATTAATCTTAGTTTTGTAGTTATTTGGGAATTCGGACAAACAAAATCTCAACTTCGCATGAATTGCCAAAATAAACATAAATTTTTGGGCTGGCAAAAAAACACTAAACTTTCATTGACTTTCTAATTAATTAACAATGTTTTCGTTGACTTGCCAATTTAACACGCCGTCAGTTAATTAACGTTTATTGTTGGCGTTAAAGTAAAACGACGTCGTTTCAAATGAGATGAAACGACGTCGTTTAATATGATTTGAAAAATAAAAATAAGTAGCCCCCTAGATTCGAACACATGTTGGGTAGGACATATGACAAGGTGTTTTACCACTCGGCTAGTGGCACTTTCAATGTATTTACTAACATATTTAATGTTATTTGGTACTCATTGAATATAAATTTTTTTTCTAAAAACTTAAAAATATCTTTAAAATTTCAAAAAATTGAAAAAATAAATATTTTTATAAAATTAATTTTGAAATTAAAATGAAAAAAAAAATCTTAAAAAAAATAAAAATCTTTAAAATTCAATATCTAGCTTAAAATCGAAATTTAAGAAAAAATAAAATTTTATTTTATAAAAAAAAATTAAATTTCGATTTTTTAAGCTGGATATTGAATTTTTTAATTTTTTATTTTTTTAAGAAAAAAAATTATTTTTTCATTTTAATTTCAAAATTAATTTTATAAAAATATTCCTTTTTCAATTTTAAAATTTTAAAGATATTTTTAGGTTTTTAGGAAAAAAATTATATTCAATGAGTACCAAATAAAATTAAATATGTTATTAAGTACATTGAAAGTGCCACTAGCTCGGTGGTAAAACACCTTGTCATATGTCCTACCCAACCTGAGTTCGAATCCAGGAAGCTACTTGTTTCTATTTTTCAAATCATATAAAACGACGTCGTTTCATCTCATTTGAAACGACGTCATTTTACTTTAACGACAACAATAAACGACGTATATTAAGTTAACTGACGGCGTGCTAAATTGGCAAGTCAACGAAAACATTGTTAATTAATTAGAAAGTCAATGAAAGTTTAGTGTTTTTTTGGTCAGCCCAAAAATTCATGTTTGTTTTGGCAATTCGTGCAAAGTTGAGGTTTTGTTTGGCCGAATTCCCGTAGTTATTTACATAGTTTTTGTTGTTGTGTCTTTCTTTTATGCATTCTCGGCCCAAAACAGAAACACCCTTAAATTATTAGACTAATTAAAGGGACTACCACTGATCAAATTTTTTTTGGGTTTTCTGCAAAAAAACCCTCAATGTGACTTTTTATTGCAAATTAATCCACGAACTCAAAATCCCACGGGTCAAACCTCCAAGTCTCAGTCAAACCGCAATATAATCCATCCGTGTATTTATGATATATCTCTGTTAACTATTTAATAGAAATTAAAACTACATTTAACATGTGTGTTAACCAACTCGCCTAAGGACATATTTGTTAAATGATATATGTAATTATATATATACTTTCTGTTTCGATTAAAACTGCCATTTTTCCATTTCAAAGTCGTTTTATAACGAAAATATAAGGTCCCTTGGCAACCTAAAATCGTGATTTAGGGTTTTTAGAGTGGAGGATTGAGGCTTTCTATTCAACCTTCAAAATTTCAATTGATTATGTGATTCATGATGATTTAAGGCGATTTCATCAGTCTTGTGCTCTATTTTAAGAGAACTAAGCAAGAAAAAGGATCATGGCATTGAGGTTAGTAACCAGAGAACTTTTTTGATTTTTTTTAATCAATTAATAGATTGCTTCATTTTTCATTGGTGAATGATTTTCTTACAGCTTTGATCTCCATTTTCGTTGTGGTGGATATTGGAGCAAACAAAGACGAATATCATGGAGGAAAAGTTCATGAAGCCGGTAGAAGAGTAGCTGATGGTTTTACCTTGCAGTCGATTCTCACACTTGTGGAATACATAGGCTATGAAGATATCATGAACCAAGTATCATGGTTTCCACCTGAAACTCCTGAGAAAAAAGAAGACATTACTAATGATGTGATAATGAAAAAAGTGGTTCACTATTCAATTGGATCTGGAGCAAAGATGTTGTTTATCGTCAGAGAAGATGATCCTTATATGGGTAGGCATCGTAATATGAGAGGCTCGTTGAATGACGCTGAGGATGAAGATGATATCGGGAATGAGAGTGCTAATGAGGATAATACGGTGAATGACTCTTCTAGTAGTGATTTTGAGACTGAGGAGAGAGGTGGCGTGATAGAGCAGGACGATGCTTTTGGTGTTAGTGATAGTGAAGCTGGTGATTAGGTAGTTGATGATAATCCGACAATATTTATGTTGGGGCAACAATTTTCGAACATAGCAGCTTTCAAAACTGCTATAACGAAATATGCTGTGAGGAAGAGAAGGGATATCAAGTTTGATAAGTCTGATGGTAAGCGTGTTGTGGCAATTTGTTCAGAAAAAAATGTCTGTGGAGGATCTCAGGTTCTATAAATAGCAGCAGCACTAGAGTTGTAGTCAGAGCATACCAAGAGGAGCACAACTGCACATGGCAGGGTAAAGTGTCTTGGCTGACAAATAGTAGGATTGCAGATATCTATATTGAGGAATTCAGAATTAATCCCAATATCTCAGCTACTCAGTTACAGCAAAATCTTCAAAGGCGCAACATTAATGTGTCAGAAACAATTTGTGAAAGGACAAGGCTGAAATGCTTGCAGCAGTTTGATGATGAGCAAGCTCAGTCATTTGCAAGGTTGTTTGACTATGTGGAGGAGTTGAAAAGCACAAATCCTGGATCTACAGTTGAATGTGAGGTGAGGCAGACACGATTCTATAGGTTTTATGTGTGCTTTCAGGCGCTTAAAGATGGGTGGAAAGGTTCTTGTAGGAAGATTATTCACATCGATGGTACATTTCTGAAGTGGAGTATGAATGGAATGTTATTAGTTGCTTGTGGAAGGGATCCTAACGAGCAGACTTTCCTATCGCATGGGCCATTGTGGAGGTTGAAAATAAAGATAACTGGTTATGGTTTTTTGAGCATTTGGTCGAGGATCTAGGCCTAGGACTTGATAATGGTTTAACTCTAGCAAGTGACCAACAAAAAGGTCTTATATTAGCTGTTCAAGATGTGCTGCCATATGCTGAGCATAGGATGTGTGCTCGGCATGTCTACTCTAATTGGAAAAAGAAATATGGTGGAGCTGTGTTTGAAGATCTATTCTGGGGTGCTGCTGATGCTTACTATATGGCACGTTTTGAGAAGAAAATGGAAGAGCTGAAGAAGATTTCAGTCGCTGCATATGATGATTTGAAGATTTCTCTGTCTTGCCCGTGGTCAAGAGCATTTTTCACAGAATACTCATCTTCTAATGCTGTTGAGAAAAACTTAGGAGAATCTTTCAATGCAGCTATAAGGATAGCAAGAACAAAACCGGTTGTGGAAATGCTTGAAGATATAAGAAGAAAGGTAATGGTGAGCAACCACAAAAAAAAAGAGCTGAAGCTGATAAGTGTAGGGCAAACTACACTTATAAATCAGTTGCAAAACTCGAAGAACAGATTGAACTTGCTAAGAATTGCAGTCCTTTGAGTTGTGGATTAGGAGACTATGAAGTTGGGTACTTCAATGATAGGTTTGTGGTGAAGATGAGAGGCGACATATCTTGTACTTGTAGGATGTACATGATCAGTGGAATTCCTTTCTGCCACATTGTCTCAGCCTTGCGTTTAGAAAAAACGCTGACCAAGACCCGAAAACACTTATATCTGACTGGTTCACCATAGAGAAACTGAAGGCATGTTATGCATATCGTTTAAAGCCCGTCAATGGCATGAACATGTGGAAGGTGACAACTAATGTGAGGGTCAATCCACCTCCATTTAAGAAACCTCCAGGGAGACCACCAGGTAAAAAGAGAAAGAGAGATAAAGGTGAACCTAGAGAACCACCAAAGGTTTCAAAACGAGGAACGAAAATAGTATGTATCTTCTCTTCTTATGCTTGTTTTGTTATTTGTTTTTTTTTCTTTTGTTATTTATGATTTTTATATTCTTTTCATTTATTTTACAGCACTGTGGGAGTTGTGGGCAAGAAGGACATAATACGAAGTATTGCAAGAGTCAACCTGTCCCGAAACCACCTAAGAATCGACCTGGAAGGCCACGCAAGGAAGTAATTCCACCTACTTCAGCTGCTCTATTTATTCATGCACCAGATGCTACACCTGGAAGCCGAAGGAAGTGGTTTGCCTCTACCTCACAGCCTGAACATGATGTCCCAAGCCTCTCATCGGCACTCCCAAAACAAGGGCCTGGAAGGCCTAGGAAAAAGCTCTCAGAAGGCATCTCCTCATCTCAACCGTGACTTTTCTATTTTCTTATCAAGTGTGTTTTTATTTTTGTTGGATTTTATAACTCGTGCTCTTTTTATTAGACTTATATGTTACTTTATTAGAATTATGTGGATGATTTTTCGTTAAATTTATGTGTAAGATTTTTGATATTAAAATCAACTTGTTGCAGGTCACAGCAACAAAACGAAGAAGAAGCTCTGTTTTCTTAAACGTCAAAACACAGACGATATATATAATTAAGTATAAACAATTAACGTATATGTCCGTTGGCGAGTTGGTTAACACACCGATTAACTTGTGTCTGGGTGCAGTGTTCGAAACCTTTCGGATGCAACATTTTTTAGTTTAATTCTTAATATCAAAACGACGTAATTTTAATTTCTGTTAAATAGTTAACAGAGATATATCATAAATACACGGATGGATTATATTGTAGTTTGACTGAGACTTGGAGGTTTGACCCGTGGATTTTTGAGTTCGTGGATTAATTTGCAATAAAAAGCTACATTGAGGTTTTTTTTGCAGAAAACCCATATTTTTTACTCCACGAAATACATTATTAAAGCATACTATTTAACCATTTCAACAAAATGTATTCTTCTTTTATTGCTACTAGATATGCGGATTACATATAATAAATTTATTTATTAATTAATTTTAGTTAAAATGATTAAGAATTTGCATTGATAAAGAAAATATTGAGTTTTTTTTGTATAACATGCCTATAGTAGATAAAATTGAATAAATATTTTCAGCTAAATTACTCCATTTTCAACCGTAAATTTAATTCAGCTCTCCAAAAAGTATAATTGTAGGTAATATTTTCTTTGTTTAAAGAATAGAAAACCTTACTTTTAATTTTATTTTTATTCTTCCCCTTTTCTATATTTTTCTACCTCTTTACTCCAATTTTTATCATTTATAGTCATTGTCTTAAGTTGATTTTACGTGATGGTAAAATCAGTCTTATTTTGACTTTCTCCACCTCCTAACCTGTTACACGTTCCAATTTTGGTTGAACTTAGTTATTTGTGTAAGATTTTGAAGGAAAAATTTTAAAGGGTTCAGATTAGTGTAAAAATGCATTTAAAGACAGTGGACCCATGTCTCATGTTCCATCATGTGCATCCTTTTGTTCCTGAAATGTAATATGTCACATAGCCCATTAAACACATGTTTTATTATATACACAATGCTAACCAGCAAACAGATGGGGGACAAAGAATTGTGCGGAGAAAATCCTACCTCAGAATCATCAACAGCAGCGTATACATAATCCAGATTTACATGTTTGTAATCAATAGCTTGTACAGGAGTGTAATATTTTAGGAACCACTCATCTTTCCTGATTTCAGCAATTGTAATTTGCTGCAAATAGAAGAGAAAAACACTACATTTATCATAGTTTGCAAATTGAGATGAAAAGATAAACTGCGAACAACTTCACTTGAGAACTATGTGATGTAGTGCTTTGAATTGGAAGATTATCCATACTGTATAGTCCTTCCAAATAATCCAGGATACTGATGGGAAGAGTGTATTCGACAGTATATAAAAATGATATGATTTGTCAACTATTGTAGAGTTTATACATTCTTTCGAGCTTCTGTTCTTTAAACATGTAATACATCTCAAAAACACCAGCTGTGAATTAAAGAGATTTAAGTAAAGCTTTCTGTAAGGGAATCAAAACTTACAGTTTCAGGATTTGGAACCAAAACTTCTAATGAAGCTCTGATTTTACCGAGTCACATCCAAACCGCTAATGGCGAACATTTTTGAACTCGACTTGAGCCAATGTCTGCAGGTGGCGTGACGGTTGAAATTCACAAGGGCTAGCAGGAGAGTCGACTGAAACACGTGCGAGGAAGAAAGAAAAATCAACAAACGGTTTCCAAAATTTCTCATTCAAAAGAGTTTCAATATAGATCTGAATACAAAATTTTGATGATTATGAGTTTAAACACCGGAAGAGTTTAAAACTGCTATGAACATGACTTTCAAGAACGGAAAACATTTGCATCAAGGAGGAGTATGTCCACACCTATATCAGCTCACCACTGTTTCACGTTTCTCCTTCCCAGATTCCGAGCAGTCCTACTCCTACCTCAGTGGTGGAGGAACAGAGGCCAGGCTAAGTGGTGGAGGAACAAAGGCCAGGCTTCAAATCAGTAAGAAGAACATATGATTTAGCCATCACATTGCAAATAAGTTTTTTTTTTGGCATTACAGAATGATGAGGTTCAAGGCTAGAAGCCTTACCCCCTTTTATAGCTACAGAAAACCGCCTTCAAGTAGGGATAAGTATCATTGAATGAGACGTCGTGCTTGATTTGGGTCGGTGAAGTTAAAACATCACTTAAAGCCGATGAATGAATATAACTCGTAACGTCTGGGGGTTAAGGACCAAATATGAATCGACGGCGGCTTGATACGAAAGTTATTGAGGACGATTGATCTTACTCGATTTGATAAACTGGACAGAGACAATATTAGAATTAAAGCCCAATAACATTTACAAAGCCCAGTCGATAAGTGATGCGCTTTATAAAGTTGGACACGTGTCGCCCTCTGATGCATCAAGTTTCTGACCTGGAATCTGATGTGGCATCAGCAGAAGGGATGAAAACAGTTCTTTATATATAAAGATATAAAAGAAATGAACGATTAAAAGTGAAAGATCATAATGTTAAAGAATTTATTTATCGGTTAGGTAACTAAGGCTCTAACCGGTGACATAGAGAACCAAGGGGAATCATTCATTCCCACTAATTCCTTAAAAATTACACCATTTATAGGGAATTTTTGTTCCGTCTGATTCCTTGTCATTCCTTAAATTTTAAAGAACCATAGAACAAAATCATTCCTTATCAAAATTGATATGGAACAAAAGTAATAAATATTCCTTTTAATTCCATTAATTTTATTCCTATTCATTCTTTTTCTACTCATTCCTATTCCTAATTCAATGATCACCAGTTAGAGCCTAAATGTTCAAGAAAGGAAATGGAAGAGACGTAAATAATTAAAGAGGAGTATGGACAAAAAAAACGGAAGCTATTTTCCGAGGATGAGGGACCAAGAACAAGTAAACCTTGGTGAACAAAACTTTTATAATCCACATCACAATATTCAGAATACTTCCCATTGATGTACATTATACCAAAGTGTTTTCAAAACGCCATATGTGCTGCCTCGTTAAAAAAATTACCAGAAAAAAGCCAAAGGAAAAAATTGTGGTTAAGGAAAAAAGAGTGCAACGCATAATGATTTCTCCTCATGTGTATATACATCGGCATTTGTAGGACATGAACATCTTCATTCTTCTGCAGTGCATGTGTCTTCTTTTGATATTTTTCTTGATTCTCTTGATTTCAAAGACTTAAGATCATTGATAGACTTTGAAATTCAAATATCCCTGTTGGGTGTCTATCATCTGTGTGTTTTTTATTGCCACGGTCAAACTTTCTGAAAAAAATCAGTAGGATAAAAACCATGGTAAGGAAAAAGAGTATAACCACACATTTTTCACATTTCTCCCCTCAAAGCATATCTTCGGGATGTGAATTTCAGTCAAATATATCTCTTCATGAAATTGAGCTTTGCAAAACAAATTATTTTGCTTTATACTTCTGGTTCATAATATATATGTCTTTATATTTCTGGTCCATAATTCTCTTTTGACATAGACAACAATTTCTTGGTTTATTTGGACTTCAAGCCAAATATCTTGACATAAACTCGTCTAATCATTTACGACTTATTCAGTTCTTATTATAAAGTTCCTTTTATGACTTTCTTTATTTTCATATGAAATCACATCTCTCAATCACGAAAAGATTAATAACTTATTCATATTACTCTTTAAGTATGGTACTTCAGGACCAAACATATACAAGATTTTTAATATATATCCCATGAAAATGAATTTGCTTTAATTTGATCGAATAGCTAGAGTTTCCGGTAACATGATTTTGATATCATCAATTCTTCATGGATTATATCTTTCACATTTTTCAGTGGGTCGTATAATTCAAGTTTTTCTTTTATTTCCAAACTGATAAGGAAAATCGAAAGTAGTTGCATCTGCCACATGAGACTATGTATCTTCATAATGAATTTTATATTGATATTCCTTTGCTGCAACAATTCACTTCTTTCTCACTTCTTTACACTTTTTGTGTATGGACTACTGGTCCAAATACTTTATCTCTTTCATAAGATTTTCTATCTTTGTCTATTAGTTCTCTTTGATTTGGCCAATCATTTCTTTGTGTACACTTTTCAATGGACATTTTTTTAATGACCTTCTTTCTAATTCATCATATCAATTGCTATTTTGCATGCATAAGTATCATCGATGTCATTTCAGTTCCATTTTATTATATTCATGACATAAGTTATTGAGATCTTTTCATTGTCTCATGTACCTGAATTTGTTTATGTCATGTTAATGTATCTTCTGAAGATCATTCAAAATCTATATTGCCTCGCTTTGACCATTATCAATATATGCTCCTTTTAATTTACGAGGATTCTTATCTTTGGAATCAACATGTCACGCTGTAGTCGTGACTAGCAGCTTGATATTGTTCTTCTAGAACATCAATTCATATTGGAGCATTTACAGCTGGTATCTTATTCTATTCATCTGGGTCAGCAATTTTTTCTGGCAACTGCTTTACTAAGTTCTATAATTGAATTATCTTTTGTTCTATTTGACATTCTCTTTTGTCCCAAGACCAATGATAATTCATATCAACTTATTTTATTTTTCAACTGTTTATTTTCTTCCCCTTATGTTGGAAATACTAATTCTTCGGGATGGCTCTGGATTCTTAAGTAGCAATAAAGATTAATATCCAACATATATTTTCAACCTCATATGAAAACTCATCTTAATTAAAGCTCTGTGGTGGAGCAACTGGAATATATATCACACATCAAATTTCTTAGATAGAAAATGATTGGTTTATGACCTGATACCAATGGATGGGGGAAATATTTATAAATTATTGTCTTGATGCGAATTATGTTACTCATGCAATAATTATCAAATACTTAAAACGTGAATTCACCAAGATGATATAGATGAATAGTGGGTGATCAGTCCACCAACATATCCTTTATTCATGTCAATACTTTTCTTTGGCTGGTGAAAACCGTATTATCATTTTATCATGGTGAAAACCATATTATCATTTTATCTTGCGAACAAGCAATATATGTCAAATCATTCAGAAGAATCTTCTGGTTCTTCAATGATTATTCACATAAAATTTAAGTATTTTTTCAGAACCAAAATTGTCTAACTAATTCATGCAAAATATTTTGTAAACTTCATGTTTACTATATATATATCTCCATTGCATTAATCTTTGTGTAGTACAATATTATAAGAGGATGTATGTATTTTCTCTAAAATACTTTTAAATCCTTGAGAAATACTTTTGATTTGAAATGAATTTAAAAATTCCTTCACTTAGTATATCAACATAACTTGCCTCAAAATTCCATAGATTTACTTTAAGAAAGATTTGTCAACAAATTTGAGTGCAAATATAATCTTCTAGATGTTTCACTTATTATAAAATGTGAGATTCTTTAACTACTCCCTTCGAAATGATAATACTACATGTTTATCAATTTCGAATCAAATCTCATTTTCGAATCAACAACATACCATATTCGGGTCATGTATTATTTCATAGATTCTTTTTACTTTGAGACTTATAAGAATATAATACAATAAGAATTTAAAATTACATTCTTATGTGCAGTAATATTATATACTCTTCAAAAGCAGTCATATATAAAATGTGTTCTTCTTTTATTGTGCTTTTATTTAGTGTATTTGGTAAAATATACAGTAAAGTGTAAAATATTAGAGTTTTAAGTATATTTGTTGGTTTTATTAAATTATACTACAAATATGTTGATTTAAGTTGAATATAAATTTTATAACTTTTATTTAGATTTTCTTTTTGAAAAATATATTATCTAGAAAAAATGAAAGCAAGTTACAAAAAAAATCAAAAATAAGAAAAGATTTTTAAAATAATTATTTAGCTAACCTAGTTTAAGTTATTTAATTGGGTCATTTTGTTATGATATTGGTACATCATAATTTACAATTACATAGTAGATATAAACTATAATGGACCTTTTCCAATGATTAAAGTCTATATTATTTTCCGGAAAAAAAAAACAGAAGATCCGGGTAAAGGATATAGGAAATGAGATATGTACAGAGATCTGTGGCACCCTAGAGGGAGACTGATTGATCTTACGGGTGAACTAGGTACTCAGAAACTCGGCATTCGGAGAGATGCGAAAATCTGTGAAGTCTTCGTAGCTGGGGAATGGAGATTCCGGAACTGCCGCGATCACCGTATACAGGAGCTAGTTCAAGCTATTATCAGGTATCCTCTTGCCCTTCAAGATTCAATTAGTGATGGTGCAATCTGGAAGTGTGGGGAAAATGAATACAAAGATAGATTTGTGGCTGCTGAGACTTGGAACTTGGTTCGGGAACATAAGGCTGAAGTTCCATGGCATAAGCTGGTCTGGTTTCCGCAGGGGGTTCCACGATACGGTTTCATTACTTGGCTAGCTGTGCGGGACAGGTTAGCCACAGGACACAGGACAAGTCAGTGGGGGCAACCGCAGGTTTGTATCTATTGTGGCGAGCCTGATGAGACTCGAGATCATCTTTTCTTTGCATGTCCGTTTACCTTCACACTCTGGCTGCGCGTGGTGGGGAACCTCCTTGGAGTCGAACCTGACCCTGATTGGCACACAACATTGACTCGACTGCTGACAGGGAGCTACGATAAGCTCACCTCTATTCTGCTGCGGTTGGTGTTTCAGGTCACTATATATTCCATTTGGCGTGAACGAAATGACAGGCGGCATAAAGGCTGTGTGAAATCTATGGATCAGGTTGCTAGGGTGATTGACAAGACTGTACGGAATCGGATTACATCTCTGGATTATCGCTACAAACCTAGGCTACAAGGTCTGATGCAAAGATGGTTTAGTGCACACTAAGAACTGTTTCATTTCTTTTAATTCTTTCTCTCGGCCCTAGTCTTGCATTCTGATTTCTTTCATATTCTTTGTACATATGATTCATATCCTTGATCAATAAATTTCAAATTTCATCAAAAAAAAAATGAGATATGTACAGTTAAAAAATTGAAAGGATATGTTAGGAGATTCGGGTAAAAGATTTGGTCAGTATTGATTTTGAGTAGGAGTGTGTATTTCGGTTTGGTTGTGGGTTCGGTTAGGTTTGGTTTATTTAGGTCTAAGAAAATTTAAACCAAAATTAACCCAAGTTAGATTGAATTGTGTTCGGCTTGGTTTGGTTTTACTGTGGTTTGATTTGTGTTTGGTTCAGATTTAGTTTGGTTTGGTGTGTGTGTTTTTTTTTGTTGAAATGTTAAATTTATTTATCAACAAAGAAAAAAAAAGTTTACAATACGAAGGAGTTCGAAAAGACTGAGAACAACATCATCTCAAAGAGAGAAACAACAGGTTAGCCATTCCTTCCCATCCAGCGAATCATCATGTTACTGCAAATCTCTGCGTTTCTAGAACGGAGAGAGGAGATGCGGTTGCAAATTGTCTTGTCTATAAACTTCGTGAGTTGCTGAGCTGTACGGTAAGTACCTGTGTGCTTTCTGCTGTTCCGTTCCCTCCATATACTGTGAATTGCAGCCTGGAAGGAAATTTGAAGAAGACATGAATCAATGGCAGACCTGCGAGGCGACAACAGTGTTGTAACCGTAATGCTCCAGTCTGGGTTTGGTGTGTGTTCAGTCTAGTTTAATTTGGTTTTATTTGTATTTTGTCATTTCAATTGATTATTTTTTAGTTTTGTTCTAATTTACAAAATATAATTTATAAAAACATAAATAAATGATTATTTGACATTAAATCAATATTATCTTCACATTTAAACAAAAGAAAAACATCACTAAAATGTAGAAGAAGTAATCAATAATTTATATTATTATCTTTAAACTTAATTTGAATATCATAAATAATTGTTTTTGGTTTTGATGTTAATATATGAGATTTAATTTCTTAAGAAAATTTAGTTGTGTTTATTCTATACATTTATAAATAAAATGTATAAAGTTATGATTATTTTCTTTAGATTACATGGTTGGATTATTAAATTTTAATATTATTACGATATTAAAATTAATCTAATTAAAAACACTTTGGTTTTTGGTTCGGTTTAAAACCAAACAATCGAACCATTTGGGGGTTGGTAAAATCTTGAACCAAATTGTTTAGAAATACTTTGGTTCGGTTTGGATCATTTTGGGTCCAGTTTGGTCAGTTTGGTTTTTTGGTCTACCCCTAATTTTTGGCATTAACAAACAAATATACAATTTTTATTTATTTAATACACATTCTTTTTATATTAAATTATAATCATAACCAGAATCTCTCTTTATAAAATTAGGAATACATGATTAGCAAAATTTGAATATAATATTGAAATTGCATTAAATTGATTGGTATTTTATAGTTATGATGATTGTTTATAAATATGAATGTTTTTAATGTAATTTCGTTTAGGAAATATAATAAATGTTTGTTTTATTATGTGAACAGATAATATCTAATAATATTAAATTTCAAATCGAATGATATTACTAACAGAGGTATTATCTATATTATTAAAAAAGAAGTATTCATATAGAATATCCATTAGTTTTCAATATTATTTACACTTCTATGCAACTAACATTAAATAGTACTTCCTATTTTAATGCTTTGTCTTTTCCACTTAGATTAATGTATTTTCCAAAATTAAATTTGAATTAAATACACAATTAAATAATACTTTCTATTTCAATACTTTGTCTTTTCCATTTCTAAAATTAAATTTGAGTTAAACACACTTCATTAACTTCCCAATTAAATCAATATCAAATTCAAAAAAATACATTTTTATTGGACAAACAATTCATGGAAATTATAATATCAACTCTCTATTTAACAAATCTGAACAAAAATATTAGCAAATTTGAACCGAAACTAGATAATAATCAAACGGATTTACCATTTTGGTATCTAGAGAACCATAACCAAACCTTATCCGAACGAAATATTTCGGATATTTGAATATATTTAAATCATATTTATATATTTCAATATGTTAGCTATTTTTCGAGTTAATATCCAAGATATAAGCTATTTTAAGTTATTTAAAATATTTAAAATATAAAAAATAGTCAAAAGTAAACATCTAAAGTAGATAAACAATAATCAAAAAACCAAAAACACTTAAAATATATATTTATTCTTATCCAAATATTCAAGTTAAATCTATTTTTAATTTTTAATTTAGGTACTTTGGCTTACATTACTCAAATTTACATGTTATATTTTTTTAGATTTAGGGATATTTAAAGATATATAAATTTTTAAATTTTAAAAATAATTTAAACGGGTTATCAAACCTGCAAAGATCCGAATCAAACCGAAATCAAAGTTTATAAATACCCGAATAGAGTTAAAATCTTTAAACTCGAAAATCTCAAACCCGAATATATTTTAACCGAATTCGAGTGGATACCCAAATACCCACCCCTAGATTAGTCAATATAAAACGATCAAATATTACAAATATACTATTTAGTATAAATAAATAAAAACTAAAACTGAATATTAATACTCATGCGGTCGTACGGGTCAAGATCTAGTTAATATAATAATATCTTAGGTTTCATTGGTTCTGTATGAGTTATATAAGTTTATGCTGGTCAAGTGAAGAATTAATGGGTAGCGAAAGTATGAAATCCTTATGGTGTAGAATTACGTTCATTTCCTTCCTGAAATCTATCTTATTAAAATAGAAACACAAAGTTGGACCTAACTTATTTCTAGGTAAAAATTTAAAAATAACTATACAATATAATTAAGTCAACTAAATCAAACTATATCATATAATTAAGTCTATAACATTTACTAATAATAACAAAAAACCTAACATCTAGCCTATTTATATGGTAAGAATAGATATCGTGATTATTAATGCTAAGATTTCCAAAACGATTTTTATGGTAAGTAGTTTCTGAGTATCCACAGAAGCAATATTCATGGCTATAATACTAGATTTTCTGAAAATTAAGAAATGATAAAAATGAAATCCCTAATTTCATGAAAACTATATAATCTAAGTCGGTGTTCAAAAAATAGGTATTTGATTTAAAACGAAACCCGTAATTTCAAATTTATCATTAGATATTTAAATATTTATTAATTTTAATACTTTTAATTTGTTACATAATCTAACATAGAGATATGACATAAAATATAATAAGATTTAAGTTAATAAGTATTTAAATATCTAATGCTAAATTTGAAATTAACTTTAAAAATTAAAAGTTAAAAATTTAAATCAAATTGGATTATTCATCGGTTCAACGGGTTCCTTTGGGGTTTAGCATTTTTGCTGGTTTATCGGGTTTTAAAATAATGACATTTCTTAAAACTCTAACTGTATTACATTTCGGATCACCGGTTCAATCGCAGATTCATGTCGGGTTTAAAAATGTCGATTTAAATACAAAAATATTTAAAATAGACAAAAATCTTACAAATTAATATCATTATTAATAATGTTGTTGATAAAAAAATCATCATAAAATATCCCGCGGTTTAAAACCGCGGGTCAAAATCTAGTAATTATGTATAATAATTGCATAGTTGCCAAAATGCTAGGAGAAATTTAAGGTGAGGGAAAATATGCGTTCATTATTGTTGCTGAAATCTTTATAGTTATAGTTAATTTGGGAAATTATTTACTACTTGAAAAAAACAACTATTACTTTAAAGTATGTTTATTTATTTTTTTATGGCACTGAGTTGTAAATATTGTGCAAATTTAAGGTTTAATTTTAATTTGTACTTTTCTTTTAATATATTAGATTTGTATTTTTTTTTTGGCAAATAGATTTGTATTTCTCTTTTAATATATTAGATATAGTCAAATATATAGTCTACACTACATGGCAAACCTATTTGATTAGTTTAGGGACTGAATGACGTGTTGGTGAGTGGAAGAATATTGAAAGCATTACTGTGAGTGAAGTTATCGACCCACCAACCATTTTTGTGGTTTTGTTAGAAAAGTTTTTAACTCGGATTACATCTTCAGTTATTGCTCTTCTCGATTAGTTTTAGTCTTTTAGTCATGGGTAAATTAATCTCAGTTTAAAGTAGACAAATCATATCATTTGTACATTTCAATTATTACTCTTCTCGCCCAATTTCAATATTTGTAGTACGTAGCATTAGAGATAAATTTTAAAATAAATAATCTCGATTTTCAGAGCGAAGATCAATATCTAGTGCTATCTTTAAAATACCAACCAAAACCACTTGTTTGCCCATATCAATATAAGAAGCATCAATTTGAAGAAAAAAAAAGAGTTGTGTATATAAACCAAGATACTGAGAATTCGAGACTCATTCTGTACGTTGTTTAACTCATCACTGTCTCCTAGTTTGAAATCTTGCCTTCTTCTAATAATAATTGTTTAATTGATCGTCTTTATTTCTGCTTTATATGTTAGTTATTATGGATAGTTATGCATTTTCCTCGTGCAGAAATGGAACGTCAAATCAGTTACTCTAGTCTCTTCTTTTCAAACCCCACTGTACAGTACAGTTTACTAGAAAGCAACCTATAGGTCATATGACGAGAATGATCATACTGTGACGGGAGGAAAAGCCAAGAAATATTTAAAGTTGATATATCTAAGGTTTTCTTAGAAAAAAAAAAAGAAAATGAGAGATTTTTTTAGTGTCTCGGGGTTTTAAATTGAACCGCAGAAACTTACTATAAATACTGAAACAATGTGGTTGCTCTCTACAACTCAACTCAGCCAAACATTAAAACACACCATGAAAATGAAGAAACGTTCAGTAATCGTCTTTTTCATCAGTCTCCTATTGGCTGCAGCTATCTGTGCTACCAATGGGGAATTGGTGAAAGATTCCGACGGAAATCCAGTTCAAGTCGCTAGACCATACTTCATCCAACCGGTTAAGACGGAGAATAATAGTGGTGGTGGCCTTGTCCCAGCCCCCAATACAATATTTCCTTTGTGTCCGCTTGGCATCTCTCAGATACCAATTGCAGACCAACCGGGCCTACCTGTTAGCGTCACATATCCATTCATTCTCCCAGCACTCATTGTGACATCTTCCATTGTAAACATCGAGTTCAAGTCCAACATATGGCCGGTTTGCAACGAGTTTTCCAAGTATTGGGAAGTCGATGATTCCTCAAATGCTAGCAAGGAACCAGCGATTCTCATCGGTGGTAATCCCACGAGCCCAAATAGTTGGTTTAAGATAGAGAAAGCTGGTGAAGAATCCGGAGAAAACACTTACAAATTGACCACCTTAAACGGAACCGTTGGAGCCATCCAAGGGGCATGCTTCCGTGCACCACAATTAGTTCTGACCAATGATGATGCTAAGATCTTACTCGTCAAGTTCAAGAAAGTTAATGATGATACGACGGCTATTCCTTCTACTTCCACGGTAGATAGTTTACGTCAAAGGATGTTCCCATTCTACTAGTCAAAATATCTTATGTAATGTTAAACATGAGACTCTCGTCGTCCATGACAAAAATAATGGGTTGAGATAATACCTGCAAGCATGACGCATGTACGTGAACGTGTCTTTACTTATAAAATAAATGAAATAAAGTTTTATTTTTCTTCCCCAAAAACAGCTATATTATACTAACTTTTTTTTTTTTGTCAAACTATATTATACTAACTAAGATGATTTATGCGCCATGCGAATAAATAATAAATCTTAAAAAATATTTATTTTAAATTTATATTTTATGACATTTAGTTTTAATTTCATTAATATTTAAAAGTATAAAGTAATCATTTATAAATTTTTATTTGTTTTAATTTCTAATTTGATTATAGTTAAATTAGTTTAGTTTAATAGATTAATTTTCGTTCTTTTAAATTATAATTTTATACTATTTTTATTTCTTTTTAAGAATAAAATTAATAATTTTTGTTGGTTTTAGTTAAAAAGATTTAACTTGTAACAGATATATATTAAAATAATAATTCGATTGCTAATCACTCAATTAAAACTTTTTTTGTTGCAACTAAATTTTAAATACAATTCAATAATTCAGAGCTTGATTAGATTTATCTTTACACTGAGTAATAAATTTAAATATAGATTTAGCTATTTAACTATCCACGAAAATTATAAATATTTATATAAATTTTTATCTTTGATATGATATAAAGATTATTAAAATGTCTAAAAATCTTGTTAAAATGTAAATATCTATAATAGATCATGTTATAATAATCTTAACATCATGTAATAATCTTATATCATTCTTGCCGATTTGTTCTGGTAAAATTAGAATGAGAAAAATTCACTAATAAACTAAAAAAGACAACAATAATTAAAAATACTTAAATTTATTACTTCAATGATATTCTAATGTAAATAAATAGTAAACTTAAGGAGAGTATTTATATCTTGTACTTCTATTTTAATAATATAGAAGTCATCATTTATTTGTTAGAATGATTGTTGCAGACAAAACTTAGCAAATCACTTCTTACAATAATGTCTAGATGTTTTAAATTATAACCCGATTCATAAAGCCAAATCGGTGGAAAAGAAGCAACCTAACATATTGTTGAAACACTAGAGGTCATTAGCTCAACTGTAAATGATCCTAGCCATTGCATCAGAGATCCCAGTTCGAGTGATCGCTGAAAGAAACTTATATTACATGCTGTGGTTTTAGGTTTGGGGGATTATGGACTTCGTTCCAAACCTGCTGGTATTCAAAAAGTTAAAATAAAATAAAATATTGTTGAAATAGAACTTCGAACACCTTGTGCAATTTTTATCCAACACTATATGTCTATATTATTTGCTTTTTGTATATGTTTGATTGCAAAAGTAAAGAACTCCTTATAGTACAAGAAAACATAGTCTTAACAACATAGATTTTCATTGTTTTTTCATTGTTGAGTTTTTTACAATAAATTAGTGATAAATTACTACTTGTCGCTAAATGAATGTCAAAATGGACATATTGTCGTAAATTCGTTGTTATGTTTGTGACTAACATATTTTGTCCTAAAATGATTGTCGTGAGTTTAACATAAAATTTGCGATACAAGATGTGAAGTCGTCGTTAACTTAAGTATGAATTCACTTCAAATTTTCTTGTTAATTCGTTGGTAAAGTAACAACAAATTAACAACAATATCGAAGATAATTTACTTTTAAAGTAACGAAAAAAATAATTAGTTTGTTGTTATATAAATTGTATGACTAAAAGTATTAAATTAGTAAATTTGCAATAAATTAATTTAATGAATGTTAAATTTAAATAAATAAAGATATAATATTTTATATAATAATAAATTAAAATATTTAGAATTTATAAAATATAACATACTTACACAGTTTGTATTATAACTACTTAAACTTCATGTTTTACACAAGATACAAAGACTTAATTAAACTCCATGTTTTACATAAAATACTTAGACTTAAACTCCATGTTTTACATAAAATACTTAGACTTAAACTCCATATTTTAAAAAAAAATACTTAAATTTAGAGTTAAACTTCAATTTTTACAAAAGTATTTAAATTTAGAATCAAACTTCATGTTTCATTCTCTTCTTTCTTCCACCTTCTTCTTCATATTCACTTTCCTTCTCTTATTTTTCTTCGAATACTTCTATCAAACCGAGCCAAAGCAAACAATCGAACTTGAAGGATCCATCAAAGTTTAAACTTTGAATCGAAAGTTATCAGTCAATCGAACCCATCAAACTATTAAAGTTCAAACATAGAATCGCAAGTTACAAGTCAATCGAACCGACCAAACCCAGAATCCCTAAATCGAGAGAGATATCCATCTAACCTAGAATCGCAAACCCATCAAATTCCAAGCCCCGTCGTGTTATTCAACAAATATGAGAAGGTGAAGATGAAGATTGAGAGGACGAAACGAAGTAAATGATTGAGAGGACAAACCTGAGCGAGATGCGGACCCGAGAGAGATGCGATAGAGAGGCGAAACAAGAGTAGAGAGTGAGAAGATAGAAAAAGGATTGTTCGACAGGCGAAACAAGAGTAGAGAGGGAGGAGATAGAAGAAGGATTGTTCGACGCGATTTTGGGTTCGTCTTTGAGAGTTCGTGAATCGCTGACGGCCAGAAAAAAAGTTATGACTTTTCTCCAAATATTAACCCTAGATATTTTTAAGATTTGGACAGCACATATCCATTTGGTTTTGCCCATATGAGCTATGAGTGTATCTAGACGTCGCCCATTTGGACAAAAGAAAATTTAGGCGAATTCGAATGTGTTCATATTAGTCCATATCAATTTGGACATGGATTGTCCATGGACAGCATGCCCATTTGACATCCCTAACCACTGACTTTCTTTACGGAATCCTTTTCTACGACATTTTCTGCCTATTTGTTCGAACGACGCATGTCTATATGTCACCCGTTAGCGACTGAATACGAGTGATAACGTCATCTTCTCTGTCTTTTTCCCAAACTTTAAAGCCCATGAAGTTTTTTTTTTTTGAGAAAAAGCCCATTGAGAAAAAGCCCCATTAAGCCCATTAAGTTGCTCCACCGGAAATGATTAAGTTATACGGCAGCGAAAGCAGCTTCTCCGCGAACCTTGGAACCGAAAGGTCCGGTTCTCCGGTTGCAAACAAAGAGTTTCAATTTTTTTTATTTAAGAATCAGTAAATTACACAGCCTCTTCGCGGGAACAGAACGATTAGAAGAGCTTCGTACTCTCTCGTGCCGAGCTCAGAACCAACGTACATCCTTCAATGAACTCAAACCCAGATTCAACCGCAGTAAAGGAAGCAACTTTTCACTCGTTCAAACCCAACTCCAGAAACCGCAGAGCAAATATGGAGACGAGGATATAAAACAAATGGAATGTTGCTATAAGCAGCTACATGCGCAACGGGCATTGCAACAAAGCGCTTCGTGTCTTCTAGCGCATGCCCAGATGGAGCTCCGTATCTTAAAACGCAATAATCTCTGGCTACTTAAGAAACAGAGAATTCGAAACCGCCAGGAAGATGTTCGACGAAATGCCTGACAGAGATTTAGTTTCATGGAACGTGATGATCAAAGAGTATGTGCGGAACAGGAACCTCGGGAAAGCGAGGGAAATGTTTAAGAAGATGTCGGAGAGAGATGTTTGCTCGTGGAACGGGTGTGTTGATGAGGCGAGGAGGATCTTTGATCGGATGCCTGAGAAAAATGAAGCTTGTGTGTTGTTTGAGTCAAGGGAGAATTGGGCTTTGGTTTCTTGGAAATGCTTGCTTGGTGGGTTTCTTAAAAAGAAGAAGATTGTGGAGGCAAGACGGTTTTTGATGGTATGAATGTGAGAGATGTGGTTTCATGGAACACGATCATTACTTGTTATGCACAGAACGAGAAGATTGATGAGGCGAGGAAGTTGTTCGACGAGTCTCCTATTCAGGATGTTTTTAGTGGACAGCAATGGTTTCAGTATATGTACAAAACAAGATGGTGGAAGAAGCGAGGGAGTTATTTGAA
>NC_079515.1:19300935-19329103 GCF_000801105.2 Raphanus sativus
CGAGAAGTTTAACTCCGGCCGACGGGGTAGACTCCTTCAGCCACCGTCGGTCTGGTAATGTTTTTTCCTTTCCATTAGCTACCTGTACGTTTTGGTCTGAGAGGGAGAGGATTCTATTTCTCCTTTTTGTTTTTTGATTTTTAAGGTTGATTTTAAAGTTTCGGGCGGCGGGGGCTCATAAAGCTCCGTCGACGCCGGCAAAAGTTACGGGGGGTGGATGTTAATTCAACTCCGCTGTCGCCGCTTAAGCTTCCGGGAGGTAGAGGTTCTTCAACTCTGCGTCGTCGGCTTCAGGGTAACTTCTTTGAGTTTTGATGTTCTCGTGACCTTCTGTTCCTCTAGCTGTCGGTTCGCTTGTGGATGAGATATCAACAGAGTTGATGAAAGCTCTCCGAAGTTGAGACCACGGCTAGGAAGAGGATCTATGTCAGATCTGGTTTTAATCTCCGATCTGAACACTTGGCGACCGGACGAGATTGCGAGATGAGTTGACAATCACTCTCCGGTGGAAGTTTGTTCAGAAGATGAAGGTGCATGTGGTAGTGTTTCTGGGACGAATCCGGCGAAAAGCGGATGAGGTCCGTCGCTCTAGCTCCGTCGAGATCTGATGAAACGGTGGTGGTTTCGTCTTCTCCGGTAAGCCTCGATGTACTAGATCTTGATGTGATGTTTCGGATCTCGAGGCGATGAGTTGACGCGCGGGCGCGTGTTGGTTGAGAGTACCGCGTGGGCGGGTTTGGTGAGTGGAGAGACGTGTGTTGTCGTCTCCTGCTTTATTTTCTTTTTGGGCTTTTAGGCCCTGTTGGTTGTTCTAATTGCCCAGTGTATCGGGCTTTTGGTTGCATTTCGGATATGGGCTTAGACCCTTTAATATATACTAGATTTTGACCCGCCCTTTAGAGGGCGGGACAATCGTTTTGTTTTTAAATTTATGCTTTTGTTTGATTTTTCATAAGTGTGTTTAGGACATGAGTATCCAAACGCTCTTTAAAAGTGCGGGATAATTTTGTTCACTTTAGAAATTACTATTTTTGTTTGAATTGAATTTTTGAGTTTTGACGTTTATAACTGAAAATAATTTATTTTGATGTCTTATAGTGTTAAGTATTCGGCAAATATGTCCCCCCTTCACTCGGAGGTGGAGGAATGATTTGGGCAATAGAATGTATGAGAAATTTACGACAGTTTCGGTTACGTTTGCAACGAATTGTTTTCAGTTAGTGAAGATGATTTCAGAACCAGAGGAGTGGCCAGCGTTCGCAAGTTATCTGGAAAATATTAAGAGTCTACAAAGCAGTTTCCATAGCTCACAACTCATTCATGTACCACAGACGACAAATTCAAGGGCGGATCGTTTAGCACGTGCAAGACAACAATCGTCTTTTGTCATTCACATGGATGCATAGCTACCAGTTTGGTGTGCAGAGTCTATATGAGTCTGTACGTTTTGATGACAAAAAAATAGTGCTAAGTATTCGGTTTTAATTCGGGTCTTTTTATGTTATTCTATATTTGATTATTTGAATTGAAGTGTTTAGGACCCGTTTAGATATCATACATTATTACATTGTTTCATATCAGCTCGGGTAATGTCTGATTTGGACCGTGTTTATATTCTTTTTTTTTTGTAAAATCCAAAGTGGAACCAAATTAGAAATAGTTAGATTTTGATTCATGTTTAAATCCAAAAATCTCGAAGAAAGCTCAAAAACCCCGAGTTAAACCCAGAAAACCAAAAAAAAAATGGTTAAATATAGATTCTTTGGATATTTTAATTTATAAAATATATATATATATATTGTAATAGTTAATATTTTTATTTTGTTTCGAATATTTGGATACTTATTTCGTTCTCGGTTCGATTTTGGTTTGGTTTCGATTTTTGGGTTTGAGAAATAGGAACCAATCGGGGTTTTGCAAATTTTGTCTGGTTTTAGTTTCAGTTTTTTTTTTGTTTCGTTTTCCAGTTTGATTTTCAGGTCTTGGATAACATGTTCAAAACAAAATTCTCATTATTTTTTATTATCCATGCTTTAATATCTATCTTACTAAAATATAATCTTTATTATTTAAGCCTTACAATACTTAATAATAATATGTTTTTAGTTATATATGGTAGGCAAAAATAATGAGTTGGAATGTATAAACAAAACGATATATTTTTCTATTTTTTTTATTTGTATTTCAAAATAAAATAAAATATTCGTTTAAATCAATATGAATTGTTACCATTTTCAAAATCCCCACATAATCATAACATATTCATTTTATTAGATTTTAAATTTGATATCACTGATTCTATTTGGATAGAATTAATATTGTTTCCATATTTGTTTTGTATGTATATCTCCTCATAATTAGGAGGATAATTGATAAAAAAGAATAAATATTTTAAAATGATACTATTAGAACAAATATTCTTAATGTGTTACCTAGTTGTAGAGTTTATCTCAACTTTTTTTTTTAACAAAGGTATATTACTAAATTCGTTAATCTATTTATAATTTTTTATCAAAATGTTTTGTAAAGTTTATAATGATTTAAGTTAGATGTATTTTAATTTACATATTTTTTTATAAATAAAATTAAAGGTCTATAACTTTTTTATTTTGTATTTGGTGGACTACTATAAGAAATATATTCCAAATTCAAAATTTATTATGCGAAGCTATATATTTTTTTATGTATATAATGTTGGATTCATTATTTTATGATTCACTATATAATAGAAAATTACAATATTATTTGCTTAAAATATATTTTTATAACATTACGAATAGTTACTTTTATTATATAGTCAAATAAATATAAATAAAAAGTTGCAAATATATTAAGGTATGATAAACATGATATTGCCATAATTTCCGTAAGTGTTTGACATTAAGAATATTCATTTTGATCCTTTCAAATAATTACCATGATATTGTTATATATAATTAAAAATAATGGTATGACTGTTAAAACTTTAAAACCCAAGGGGACCTCAAAAGGTCATTAGGAATTAAACATTCAAAGTTTTCATATTTTGTACTTTTATATTATTTATTTATAAGTTATGTATTGTTTTATATGAGATTTTGACACTATAAGTCTATAACTATTGTTTCAGAAAATCACTAATGCCCCACAAGCTCTGTCGTTAATTTAAAAATAAACTTACATGATGTCTCAAGAGTGAAATCAGTTTTGGTTCTCTCTTTGCCAAGATAAACGTCTTAATTCACCAATGTCTATGGATTGTCAAATGACATCAGCGAAAACATTAAAAATATTAAACTAAAATTTATTAAAATGAACAGTGCTGTTTTCAAATAGAAAAACAAAATGACTTATCAAGAAACTGGTGTCCAATTCACCACTCATAATCTTATCGAATTGATCAATGAAAGAAACAAATCATCATTGACGTAATCAAACGAAATGTTGCCACCAAAAACATTTTATAATATTAATTTGTTGATCTGTAGCCACCAAATGCTAAAATAAATAAAAACCAATGGTTTTCCGGTCACCAACACGACATATTTCTTAAATGCTCAAGATTGTTCTTTCTACATGTTGCATGTGTTTTAAGCCCTGCATATGAAGAATAGTATTCAGAAAAACGAACAAAAACTTCAATATACATATTATAAATTAGACTGAACTCAACCATGTTGGTGACTGCGAGTATTACTTACATTTTGATCTTGCAAAAATAATCGCTAACCTTTAAGGAGCCAACATATTGGCTTTGGTATGTGTAGAGTTAGATTTTATGGCGAGTTTATTGATGAACTGGTGTAGAGTTATATATATGGACGACGACGACCTTGATGCCCAAACTCAAATCTTAAAGAAATCAACCAGAAAACCAAGAAATATGGTAACAAACTGATTGTCAAATATTAATTTATTTATAACTCTCATTTATTTTTATTTTTCTAAATAACCATACATATTCGTGATAAGTTACACAAATCTGGAACCGTTTTTTGCTTTTTTTTTTTTTCAGGAAAAACAATTTAATAAAAAGCTTAGATTAAATATAAATGCAGTGGCATTTTCTTGTAAATACTATTGAAATCAAGGTACTTCAAAAAAAACCCTTGGTGTTTTAATAGTATAGATTTCTTAGTGGAAAAAAAAAAAAAAAAAAGCTGTTTTTCACTAATGTCCCCGTGTTCCATTTGTATGCTAATAGAATCTTTGTCCCTCGCTAATATTGATAGCCTCATGGAAAATAAGTTTTTATCTGATTTGGTGCCACTTGAGATGACCTATATATTGATTTTCTGTCAAATCTTTAGTGTTGAGTTAGTTGTAGTCCAGCGTAGAAGTTTTTTAATTATTCGTAAAACATACAGCTCTGAGCAGACCACACTCACCATATGTTTGCAATAGTTTGCTTTTCCTAGGTAGCATGTGTTGTTGTGTACCTTGGTTCTCCATTTTTATTTGGTCTTCTGGTGGCTCCTATAAAACACATCCACATGAAAAATATCTACTAGAATTCCATCTACAACCTCATAAATTTCGTCATTTATTCAGGAATAGAATAAATACTGAAAAATATGTAAGCATCTGATACCGAGATAGTGACTGTAAATTTATAATATATATATATATATATATATATACTATATGTGAAAACACAATACATATGAGTCCTCTATAGGGTCATATCGGAAAATTGAATCAATTTGGTATAATATCATAATTCAACTATCAATATCAGAATTCGTTTAACAGTTTCGTAAATATGTTGGGATTCACGATATGTCTGAAATGTCTCGTAGTTGGTAATAACAACACACATGATAGTTGCAAGGCTAATGCCAAACATAAAAGACAAATGGGAGAAGATTTTTTTTCTTTGAAACTTAAAGGGAGAAGAGGTAGTTTTGTGTATGGATTGTAAAGTTTGATTTACTTGTTTTTGGTCACTGGATAAATAGTACAATGGAGGAAGAGTGTACACATGAAAGGTAGGATTAGAAGAAGTCCCCAACACGATGTGTCCATTAACTTTTAGAGAGGAATATGAAACACTAAAACTGTTTTAAAATGACAAAAGGGTTAAATGAGTGACGAGACATTTGAAAAGGATAAAAACGAATAAGTACACAGAAAAAAACGAAAGAATTCTACAAAATGTTATGCATATATGAAAAACACATTTATAATCTTTAACATTTCATGACGCACTGTTTATGTAAATATATATATATATATATATATATATATATATATTCTTACATCAACTCGATAATTATATCTCAACTAGTCGGCCAAAAACAAAGAAAAAAAACTAGTGGACCAAAACAAATGTCTATTTCCCAATACTGTGAAGTGGAATGCCAACATGTAAACACAATGATAATGCAATACTTGTGTAGACACTATTCCACGGAAAAGAATTCAAAATATAATTTATCAAAAGTATTTTTGGGTTTATTTTGTACAAACATAGTGAATATGAGAATATAGTACAATGTTAATAAAGCAAATCACTAGTAAGTTTACGTTGTTCTCAGAGGAAAGGAGAAGGAAACTTAGAGGTTATCTTAAACCACTAGGTTGCATTATTCTCAGAGGAAAAGATGGTATAAGAAAAAATGAAAAACAAAAACAAAATTGACTATATATAAGAATAAGAACAAAATCGAAATATGCAATGAAGTGGAATTCAAAAGTTGTCAAGATGTAATATCTCTCTGGAATTCAAAAAGGTGACAAGAAAAGAAATCTACGGAATCCGAAAATTTTAAAATAATATATACGTGGTGAAGAGTAATTAGAGAACTAACAGAAAGTAATTATTGATTAGTCATATAATTTTTCTTGTTGAATGTGGAAACGTCAAAAGATCAATTTGGAACAATTAGAGGGGACTAATCTAAGCAGAACAAAACAAAGAACCAAATGGATATGCAAGATTTTCTCTTCTCGATTCCTCTCGGCAAAGCTGTAAAAAACCCTAATAATAGAGCTGCACAAACTAGAAGAAATTTAGGAAACTGATGAAGGAAACAAAAATTATCTAAATCTGAGTTACCAAAAAGCCCTAGATCTCGATAGCGAGAAACCAGAACTTTGACTGTTATCACCAAAAATAAATAAAAACTAAAGAATCCGAACTTAGATGTACTTGTTAGAGATACAGATCTAGACGTATATATAAGAGAATAAGACCCAGATATTGCAAAATTAATTAACCCGACATTGTGCGTGTCTCTCTCTCTCTTATGTTTTCAAACCCTACTATAATTCAAAGCCCTAGTAAGAGAGAGTGTGGCTTTGAACGATAGATACCAACCCTACAAGTAGGAGTAGAGAAAGAACTAACTGTAGGCATCCGGCATCGATGGCGAATTTTAGGGGTCCGGCAAATATTCTTCAATTTTTTTTTTCTGTTTTTTCAAGGAAAGATTTCTATTGTTGTTTGAAGAAGTGAGTCATGAAGACCAGTCGTAGGCATTAGATGAGAAGTGGCTCATTTATTTTTCTTTTTTTTCAGTTGCCAAACAGTCATCGCATTTCTCCTTGGTGAGTGGCTCGTTAGGTTAATATAAGGCCAATCTTAAGTATCGTGTTTTGGCAAAAAAAAAAAAAAGTAATCTTCAGTAGTTTTAAACTTAATATCTATCATAGTAATGAACACCTTACTTTGTTCACGAATCACGGTGATATTTAGCGCCATGGCATTGTTTTCATGGCTTTTATTTTCTTTTCAGCATATATTGGTTTCTTTCTAATAATTTAGTTTAATATTTTTTTTTAACCAGAGACTTATTTATTCTAATATTTTAAGCCCGTAATCTCTTCGGATTGAAGATCACAGAAGATTATAGTAGAATTTTCCCGGTATCTGTGTTCGAGACTTTTCCTTTTCTGATTCTCTATATAGTACTTGTCATTATGGTTAATACATCTTTTTGTCTCTGCACACAAACTTTGACTTTGAACCAATTCAGTTTCTTTCTTTTTTTCCATTTTGTAATTTTTCCTTTGTTTACAATTTCAATACGATTGTCATGGTTTTTTCTACAGTTACATAACAAAACGCACCCAATTAATTAATAACAATTTGACATGCATAGAGGAAAAAGGAAAAAAAACTTGATTGCAAATAAAATTATAAACAAAAACCGATGAAACAAATTAAATTTCCTAGAAAATAAAAACTAACAATGTTAAATCGTGCCGTAAACATATAAAAATATACACAATCGTTTTCTAATCTATTATATTAAAACAAAAGTCATAACTTTTTTCATTTTTTGATATTTTCAAATAGACCATCTTCTAGAAAATTTATCAAATTTTGCATAATTTAACCATCATATCTTTTAATATCTTTATCTTTATTTAAAATAAAAATAAATATTGTTTAAGTAAATTTTAGGAAAATCTTTTCAGATTCATTTCAAAACTTACTTCCGAAAATTATTTAATTTAAAATTAAATTATCATAAAATATAAATTACAGTTTCAAATTATTTTTTTATTTATGAACGAAAATTAAATATTTTAATGATTATAACAATTTAAATTGATTAATTTTAAAACATTTAACAAAGATCTTTAAAAGATTTTGTCAAAAAAAATACATTTATATTTCAGATAAAATAATCTTATCCAACTACAATATATAATAGTTTCTCTTTTCAAAACTATTTTTTGTAATTTTGTAAAAAAATTGTTGTTTTAACGGTATCTCAAAATATTTCTTCTCTGTTATGAAGATCCAATTTAATTTAAATTCTATCTACATTTTCAAATTTAGAAATAAAACCGAATTATTTAAAATGATACTGTTACCTAATATTCTCAAAAAAAGTTTTTACAAAATTTATAAAAATTTATTGTAATAACATTATAAGCCACAAAATATAAGCCTTTAGATTTATATAATACACATAAATTACATTAATTTAGTGATATTTGTTATATGAATTAAAATGTTATAGTATATAAAAAAAATCCGCACGGTTGTGCGGGTTGAGATCTAGTTTAAACTTAAAGCTATATTTTGAATTTGTAAACTAAAAGCACCAATAATTTTAAATGCATTTTAAGCATGGTGTTAATATATTCCTTTCGTCGTTAGGAAGATTTTTTTTTTTGCTAAAGATATTCTCAGAAGATTTTTTTCTCTAATAATTCTCAAAACAAAAATTTCTTGAATCCGCTACAACTTCAGCATAACAGTTTTCCAATAAAATAGAAATGGATCCAAGGTAGTGAGTTGCATAATTAGTTTTGGTGGTGAATTTTGACTGGTCAGAGCATCTCCAACCTCACTATATTTTTCACTCTAAAATAGAGTTTAGAGTAAAAATGCTCTAATGGTACTCTATTTCACACTCTATAATAGAGTGAAAAATATGTTTACTCCAAATATAGAATAAATTATTTTTTTTTTGTTCATTACTCTATTTTCTACTCTAAAATAAAGTATCATTGGAGCAAACTCTATCTCTATTTTAGAGTAAAAATAGAGTGAATCCTTGGAGATGCTCTTATAGTGATTCACTTGATAACTGATGAGCTCGAAGCATAGACGACTGGTTACAACTTACAAGTCTTCATTTTTTTGGTACATCATATGATTCATATCACACATCTTCCTAAAGTGGTTTTCTGTTGGCCATTTAGTTCAAAATAAGAACACGATATCCAATGGCTACAATGGGTCAATATGGTAGGTATCGCACTAAAATAAACAGGCCCAAAACGTTAATCAATTTTAGATATATATGACTATTAACGTAACCCAAAGCCCACAGATTTTATCTCGTCTGCCCCAGTGCGGTCAGATCATATATATATGATATACTCCCTCTGTTTTTTTAAGATCCATATTCTAGAAAAAAAAATTGTTTTAAAAAAATACATTTTTTACTTTTTCAATGTATTATTTAATAAAAATCTGTTAACTTAAAAAAAAATAATTGTGTTTATTGGATTTTTATTGGTTAAAAATTATAGAAAATTGTTATTCACAAAAATCAATACATTTTTAATGTGATTTCTTAATATATGTGAAAAGTCTAGAATCAGGGCCGTCTCAAACTCTATAGAGATCCTGTTCAAAATAAAAAACAAGACCCTTTTCAAAAATGTAAAATCATTTATATATTTTCCCGATAAAATATTATTGTACCAATCTAATTTTTTTAATCTAAATAACACTATTTTCTAGTTTTTATGTAAATTCATCGACCAATTTTTTTTGGTTTGAATGGAAAATATATATTTTTGTTTTTAATTAAAAGTTTGATCAAAAAAATTTGATCAAAAAAATTAAAAGTTTATGAAAAAACTTCTTTGAAGATATGAATTTTCAGTTTTTTATGTTTTTATATCCATAATCAGAAGCTATAATCTAAAAAAAATAATAGAACAATAGAATATGTATAGTGGATAGACAAAAAAATTGTATAGTCTTAATTTCATTAAACAAGAAGTTGGAAACTCCTTTTTTTCTCGACGAAAGTTTAAACTAGTATTTCTTCTGTGTTTACTATTTCTTAGGAATATTAGTGAAAATTATATATTTATCTTCCTATTCATAATCACTAATTAATAACAGTTCCCTAAAAATAATCAAATTAAAATATTAACTTTCTAAACCTACATTGAATATTAAAACAAACACCAACATCTATTTTTTCACTTTCCAAAATATATAATTGATATAAATGATAATTAATTTTATTGCACTTTTGCTGATTGTGTTAACAAAATTAAATTTGTAATTTATATTTATTGGTTAATAGATACGAAAATTAAATTTAAATGATAGGTATCTGATTTTCTAAAATAAATGATTTTATATGTATAGCTATTACTAAAACAAAAACAAAAATTATGGACCCTCTAAAATTTTGGACCATGTTCGACCGCTCCAGTTGCACGTGCAAAAAGACGGCCCTGTCTAGAATATATATCTTTAAAAAACAGAGGGAGTATATAAAATGAAACAATAAAGCATAATAGTCTCTGCTCCATTGTGTTAAAAAAAAAAGTCTCGGCTCCTCAGTTTGATAATTTAATTAAATTCAACATTAATTGAATTCAACATGCACTAACTGATTATTTGGATAATAATATCTTGAATAGATGTGGTTGTGTTCTCACATGCTTAAAATATATAAAACGAGTAAACACACAAAGTTAATACCACGAAGTTATAAGAAAAAATGTACCAATAAGAACACTAAAATCTGAAAATAATTATTATGTGCATTGCAATGATCCAAAACGTGCACTATACGGTCAACAGTACTTGGAACCACGTAATGAGAAGATTCACATATTTGCTAATTTGGTTTCTTTTTACGTATCTAATAGAAAATTGTATTAGTTTAATACTGGTGAGCTTTGTATATACAAAATGAAGATAGTCCGAATAATCAAGCTCAAAAGTGATATAATAGTACTAGCTTTGAATTATATGGTTTTATTTGAAGTAAACATTTTGCGTTTATAGGGGGAGGCTCAGTGGCGGAGCCACCCCTTGGTCAGGGGGGTCACATGACCCACATGGTTTTTGTAGAAATAAAAATTTTGCTTGTATACTGGAGAAACAGAATTGAGAAAATGCTATATATTTAGTCTAATGACCCATGTAATAATGCTTATTATGAAATTGACCCTAGTGGAGGAGTAAGCTAGCTCCGCCACTGGGGAGGCTACCTAACACTTCCGATATCGTGCTTCCTAACTCCCCTTCAACAGCGATTCTTCTTTGTTAATTATTTGTACCAAACTATTTGAATTTAATAGTTTAACATTCATATTCCACCAATGTTGTTGAAAATGTTGTTATTTATGCCCCATAAACATATCGCGTTTTAGAGCATCTCCAACCTCACTCTATTTTTCACTTTAAAATAGAGTTTAGAGTAAGAAATGCTTCAATAGTACTCTAAATCTCACTCTATAATAGAGTAAAAAATAGGTTTACTCCAAATATAGAGTAAGTTATTTTTTTTTGTTCATCACTCTATTTTTTACTCTAAAATAGGGTACTATTGGAGCAAACTTCATCTCTATTATAGAGTCACTCTATTTTAGAGTAAAAAATAAAGTGAACCCTTAAAGATGCTCTTAGAACTTTTGGTAATATGATAGGGGTACTACTTGTAATGACTGAAAATAAACAGAAAACAAAACTTGATTAGTGGGTTAATAAAGAAATACAGGTCGTTCCGGTCAACTACATTTAGCGTCCCTTAATGTTCTAATTAATGGACCTTAATTAAAATGGCTAACCACCCACGTAAAGTGTTGGGTGTTTTTGTGATACGTTAATTTTATTGAGAATCAAGTGGACTATTGGACTAAATGAGATTAATTGTTCGTGTTGTGTTATTGTTTGACTGACACATTAAAGATCAAGTTGATGAGAAGCCAATTGGCAAATTGGGTCTACTATCTCTAACCATTTCCAATGGAACACAAAAATTTATTCTATATTTTACTTTAAAATATAATAATTCTATTATAGAGTTGGATTTGCTACAACAGTTTATTTTATAATAGAATTACTCTATAAACAGAGTGAACCATTAGAGCAAATCCAACTTTATAGTAAATTTATTCTATTTTAGAATCAAATATTGAGTAAATTTTTGTATATCATCGGAGATGCTTTAACCCAACCTGATCGATTTCATCTGGTTCGTGAGTGTTAAGACTTAAACACGTGTTTCGCAAAACACGTAAAGGCTAATGTAAGTCGTGAATCGTGATAATGAACTGCACTTTACTATTGTGACTAGGTTATAGATCGATCCAACACACATTACATTAAGAACTTTACACATTTAACATAAAGACCGTACCTAACATTTATTTATTTTACATCATGCTTGTTTTCAAAAACTACCAGTTAGGAGAGATCCTAATATAACAAAATTCATAAACTCCGCTATGTATCTGGCGGTTAATTTGATGTAAACTCTACCATATGAAAACGACCTCCTCATCTAAATTTATATGTACTCCCGCCTAATCTTAAAAAAAAGAAAAAACACTAGCTGTTGTTTGATTTGCTTCACTTATGTATTAAATTTCTGTTTCTTAATTGAAAGAGTCCTAACTAAAAAATGCTGACGTGATTTTGTGATAAACATGGAAGGGAGAAGTTATTGCACACCGGCCAACACCTTTGAGTGGGGTTTTCACCTCACTTTAATTGCGTGGCTGACATAGTGACATTTGCCCCACCAGTAGTGCTCGTCTTGATATACATGATCAGATTCAGACGAACAAAACTTAAACAAAATTATAATAATATTAATATGTAACTAGATATTACAAACATATAAAACAAAGCAAGTTTAAATACTTTTTGTTATGCCGAGTAGCTCATAGCCTAGTGGCTATTGACAGTTCCTTTGTGACCTTGGCATCAGGGTTCAACCCTCACCTCTGCCTCCTAAAGTGAGGCTCCCCCTGCTATGGGGCTTGGGCTTGGGCTATCGGGCTGGCCCGTTGTGGCCCGAAAAGTTGACAAAAAAAAAAAATACTTTTTGTGATAGAGCTCACAAATTGTAAGACCAGTACTATTTTTCATGGAATGAATCCAAACTACCTAGAGATCGTTGATGCATGTCTCTCGCATGCTCGTTAGGTTTCATACACAAAGCATATCTAATGCAATCATCGATCTCATATATTAAGAAGTCATAATCATTCATTCATTGATATCATATTATACAATACGAGATCATTACACGAAATCAAGAAAATGTCAACACAATAAAATATGTCAACGCATGGGCTACCGGATGAGCCGGTGACCTAACACATTTTCACATTAATGGACCCTACACTAACGCGTGGGTTTATATAAGTATGCGCAAATCAACCATTTCAGACAAAAGAGAAATCACATTAAAAGTATTGAGTTTAAACCTTTGGTGTTACAAAAAAAAAAAAACCTTTTTCTTATCACCTGCCGGAGAAAACGAGAGAGGCATGGAGATTTCGAGACCGGAACATGTTTCCTCGACGCACAAGCGTCTAAACATGAGTTTCATCGTATCTCTTATGGTACTTTGTGCTAGACAAGCAAGCCGAGTCTCCAAGAAGCTTAAACTCAAGCCAACTCGGAAGTCAACTCATCTCGAGGACCATCTCGAGAGCCCGAACTACGGCAAAAGCCCCGGCGGTGGAGAAAAATTTGGATGGAGTCCGGCGAGGGCTTTTTCGCCGATGAGAGCACGTCCGAAGGAGCTTCTTACGACTTTGAGCAACAAGGCCAAGATTATGGTTGGCCGGAAAAATAAAGCTTACGACGTCGGAGGTACACCGGCCAAGAAAAAGACGGCGGTGGAGATGGTGCTGGAGGAGGAAGAGGAGGAGTTTGGCATTTGGCAGAGAGAGATTTTGATGGGAGGCAAGTGTGAGCCGTTGGATCATTCAGGCGTGATCTACTATGATTGCAGTGGACATCAGCTAAAGGAACTGCCTCCGAGGTCGCCACGTGCCAATTTGGTGCCGGATCGACCGACCCGTTCGTATGTCGGGTCGATGTTGAACCCGACGGGAAAGGAAATGTAAATTTAGTTTGAGAATATGTTATGATTTTCTGTTTGGTGTGCTATGCGGTGAGTGGTAACTAAATCCTCTAGATGTTTCGTTCTTTGCTTGTTATTGGTAGATGATATCACAAATTTTATGCATATTGTTGTGTAATCTAATTACGTTTGGAAAATTAAAAAGTTTAGTGAAAAATCAAATACAATAAAAGGCAAGTTTTATTTATTAACCGTTCATTAACATCTAAAGGCATGCAAAAAAAGAGACTATATATGGGTTGGTGATTTATATATTTAAAGTTTGAATCCATTATGCGATAGAAAGGCTTCAACGATGGCATTACTAGCCGTGTTGATGATTACAAAATACAAACGACAAGTATTTACTTAGACCAAATCAACGGCTAACGTCCGGCCAAATTTGGGTGTTGACTTGATGGGCGGAGGCTTTTTGTCTGGTGACTTTGACCTCGAATCTTAACATAAAGAAGTGAATCCAAGAAAAAAGTAGCGGTTAAAATGATTTCAACTACCTTTAGATTCTTAATTATGCCTGCTACTATTCTTTAGTCTTTATATCCCTAGTGTCACGTTCGAGCTTATATATGGTTTTCTTTGGCGTATGAATCATCAATTAATGACTGATTACTACAACAGCTCACGAATCAACAAACCACAATCTAGGTGAAGTCTGGACGGCTAGATTTTTGTTTCTTAGCCACCAATTCTATGAAGTGCATGCGTGAAATTTACAATTAAGATATTTTTCTTTATAAAAGTTTTGGAATCTTTTCAATCTGTTAGGCTAATATCAGTGAGCATAGTTTTAGACTAATTCATGAATAAGCTTTTACCTTTCCAATTTTTGTACTCATATTTTTTATTCTGTAGACGGCATACAATTTAATTCAATCATAACATATTTGCATCCTTCTGTATTCCTTTTCTTTTTCTTTAGAATCAATCTAGCTATATTTTTTTGCTGGTCAGAGTTTCAACTTAATTATAAATACAAAACAATTCAAGGATGGTCAATTTTCATGTTCAGGAGACGTATGATTAGGATCGTAAATCATTTTAAGGAATATAAGGTTCTAGTTAATTTAACTTGAGTTTTTTTCTTAAACTTTGACGAGACTGCATTTTATAATGAGAAAAAGATAAAAATAACACAAAACCAAATTTTTGTCACAAAAATAACATCATAAAGAGGAAAATGACCAAAATAAGTTTTATTGAAGGGTAAATATGCATTTATAACCTTTGGGTTAATTAATTTACAACTTAGGGTTTTAAAGTTAAGGGGTGGGGTTTTAGTAATGTGTTCAAATATTTAAAAATAAAAAATAAATATTAAAATTTTCAAAACAAAAAGGTACTATTTTGGTTATTTTTTTTTGTGCTATTTTTGTGACAAAACTTAAAAAGTGTTATTTTAGAGATTTGCCCTTTTATAATCATACAAATAATTTTCGTAATTAGAAAAGGACACAACAAGGATCGATGGAAGATGAGAAAGATACTCCTTATATCTATCATGCACTACTTAGAAAACGCAATCTTATTATTAGATGATGACTATCAATTGTATAGTTTATGATAGTTATCATCTGGTTTATATTGTATACTCTCGTCATTCTTCAGAAAATTTTATATAGCTGAAAGACATTTGAGTATTTGACCATATAAGTATATCTTTAAAAGAAAGTAAACTATTTGCCAAAAGTAGGATTTTCATTTCAAGTGACGAACAACCAAAATCTCAGAGTTAGTACATAACCAGATATTCATTTTTATAAACAAAAATAAAATAACAAAATGTAATATTAGTACCATGCATGAATCGTGTTCATCCTCCATAAACAGAAACTAAGTTATTTTACCCAAAGTCGGGGTTGTACACAGGGAAATGAAACATTTTTAATGGATCCCCTCGATCTCCATTTCAAAAAAAGAAATGAAGTATATATTGATATGATAAAGTTAACACATAGTGTATAGAATAAAAAACAGTTGATTAAATAAATAAAAAATTGTTTGCTGAAAAATAAAATAAAAATTGGGTCAGTCTTATTTTATTATAATTTAAGTAAAAAACACATTCATAAATCTATGGATTTTAAAATAAAAGTTTTTGTTCGTATAATTTATGAAAAGCTTAAGATAATTTGTAAATATGTTTGTTTCGAATAGCGTGACCGGGCTTTGATCTTACCCTCAACCAGACAATTCGGACCGGTTAAAGTTAAGCACCAGGGGCTGCATCTTTAGCCCTACCGTGGAAGTATCCACCGTACTCTCTAGCGTAATCTTTAACGTGCGAGGCTGTGTCATAGATCCGACCACGTGCGTAATCCATTTGATCCGATCCAGCCGGGTGCATTCCCCGGAAATAACGGTACGTCCACGATACGACAGCCACGGCTCCAACAAGAAATCCGGCGACAGCAAAGCAGCCGCCAACAAGGATAAAACCCGGAAGCCAGATCGGACCCGAGATGATTATCAACGGAAGAAACGCAATGAAGCCGAACGCTGTGGCTGTCACGGTTACACCTAGGAGGAAGGTGAGGAGCCCACCGGATATGAAGAGAGCTAGGAAACCAAAGAGATGTGAGGATGTTGGTGAATGAGATCGGAAAAGGTGAAGAAGAGATGCATAAGGACTGTTTCTTTGGGTGGTGTTGGTACCGTAGGTGGGCCAGTATTGAGACTCGCCGTTAGAGAGCGTTTCCGCCATTATAGATTGTTGCTTTTGTGTAGGTGACAGAGATAGGAAAGGTTAAAAACAAATGTATGACAAATTCAGCTTTGAGGTAAGCTTTCATGCATGGTTTGCAAACACGTGGAGATTGGTCTTTGTTTCCATTGTTTTAAACCGATACTAGATCTTGACCCGTGCGACCGCACGGGTATTAATTTTCAATTTTAGTTTTTATTTATTTATACTAAATAGTATATTTATAATATTTGATCGTTTTATAATGATTAAGCAAGGGATAAGTATTTGGGTATCCACTCGAATTCAGTTAAAATTTATTCGGATTTGAGATTTTTGAGTTTAAAGATTCTAACTCTATTCGGGTATTTATAAACTTTGGTTCCGGTTTGATTTAGATCTTTGCGGGTTTGATAACCCGTTTAAATTATTTTTAAATTTTCAAAATTTATATCTCTTTAAATATCCTTCAATCTAAAAAAATATAACATGTAAATTTGAGTAATGTAAGCTAAAGTACCTAAATTAAAAATTAAAATAAATATAACTTGAATATTTGGATGACGTACATATATATATATATATATATATTTTAAATATTTTTGGTGTTTTGATTATTGTTTATCTACTTTAGATGTTTACTTTTGACTATTTTTTATATTTCAAATCAACTTAAAATAGCTTATATCTTGGATATTAACTCGAAAAATAGCTAACATATTGAAGTATATAAATGTGATTTAAATAAATTCGAATATCCGAAACATTTCGTTCAGATATGGTTTAGTTATGGTTCTCTAGATACCAAAATGGTAAATCCGTTTGGATATTATCTAGTTTAAATTTGGTAATACTTTTTCGTTTAGATTTGTTCAATGAAGAGTTGATATTGTAATTTCCATGAATTGTTTGTCCAATAAAAATGTAATTTTTTGAATTTGACATTGATTTAATTGAGAAGTTAATGAAGTGTAATTAATATAGATTTAATTTTAGAAAACACATTAATATAAGTGGAAAAGACAAAGTATTAAAATAGAAAGTATTATTTAATTGTGTATTTAATTCAATTTTAATTTTGGAAAACACATTAATTAAAATGGAAAAGACATAATTAAAATAGGAATATTATTTAATATCAGTGGCATGGAAGTGTAAATAACACTGAAAACTAAGGGGTATTCTATATGTGTACTTCTCTTTTAATAATATAGATTTTGGTTTAGATTCGGTTACTTTAAACATGTATTTATTTGCCAAAAAAAAAGACGATGTAAAAGGGCTGGTGAAAATTGAAGAACACTAAACAAACCTCCAAGTTACAAGAAAAGACAAAAGCTACAACACCTCAGATGACAATTCGTTTGTTAAGGATAACTCATAGCCAACACCTCTAAACTTAGAAGAACTTGGCTGCTGCATCTTACTTGAGATCTATTTTTTTTTAAAACAAAACTCTGCCTACAAGAAGAAGAAACAGAGATTAAGATCTATTTTTTTCCCCCAATATATGTATAATGCTACATCCGAGTAAAAGAAATCAATATTATATTCAATACCGTTTCTACGAATAGCAACCTCTATAAACCAAACCACTGCTGGATCAGTAAAAATCTTCTTCTCCAGATTAACCTCCAAGTAGACAATTGTTATTATATAAGAATACAAGAGATGTTATTAGTTTTTGACACTAACATGAAAAAAACAAGCTAACCATCTTTGATTCTATCAACTAAAACTGCTTAAAATCCCATCTTTTTCACCTGCAAGACTACACGTATATGACTCAGTTTGTAGAAAGATAGATTCATCTACTTCTCTTTAACACATAACATCAGAATTGAAAAATAATAATGAGACTCACCGGTAGAGAGCGTTTCCACCATTTTAGAGTGATTGTTACTTTTGTGTGGGGGACAGAACAGAAAATAATGAGACTCACCGGTAGAGAGCGTTTCCGCCGTTTTAGAGTGATTGTTACTTTTGTGTGGGGGACAGAACATAAAATGGTACAGATTCGGCACTGATGTAGTATTCATGCGGTTTGCAGACACATGAAGATTGGTCTTTGTTTCCATTTAGATTTGGTTAATTTAAACATGTATTAACTAAGTTTATTTGCCACACAAAAAAAAAGAACAATCTAGTGACAATTGAAGAACAATGAGCAAAACTTCAAATTACAAGAAAAGAAGAAAGCTACAACAATTCAGACAATTTGTTTGTTAAGAATCAATAATAGCCAACGCCTCTAAGCTCAGAAGAACTTGGCTGCTGCATATCACCAGTTTTTCCTAAAAACACAACTCGGCCTACATAAAGAAAAAAACAGAGATCAAGGTCTAATATTTTCCCCCAATGAAAGATATGTACAATGCTACATCTGAGCGAACAAAATCAATACCGTTTCTACGAATAGCCACCTCTCTAATGCGTCGAACCAAACCAGTGACCGGATCAGTGAAAATCTTCGTCTCCAGATTACCCTCCAAGTATACAATGGTGCTGTTGTATTATAAGAACACAAACATGAAAAGCAAGCTTAACATTTTGATTCTAGCAACTAAAACTCGCTTTAATGTTTCTCCTTTTTTACCAATTCAGACAAGATTCTTTCTGACATAAATCTCAGAAAATCAAAAACACCATCACATAACCTCATCAGAAGAGATAACTAACCCGGGTTCAACGTTCTTTAAGACAAGATCAGCCAAGCGTTCAGGGTAAACAGAGACACGGTGCCACTGCACAGCGGAACGATTCGCATACTCTCTGGGGTCCTCATTAACCAACGGTCTCCGGTTATTCCTGATCCCACCTGTTCCGACAGAGAAGAGAGTAACCGTTCTCCCACTCTTGAGCTTCTTCTGAAGAGGAAGCTGCCCCACTTGCCCCACCAAAATCGCCTTGAAAATGCCGGCGTCGAGGCCGTTCTCGAGAGGACGCTCCTCCATCACGCGATCTTCTCCTCTGGAGAATCGATGGCTCGGATCTGGAGAAGCGTTGGGTTCGTGGGGCGATTCGGTGTCTGAGATGGAGGAGGAGGATGATGACTCGTCGATGTTGGTGCAGAAGGATCTGGGAGATTGGGAGAATCTGGGGTTGGGGTTGGATAGGAGAGATCGGTAGAGTCTTCTGGAAAGCGTAGCCATTGAGTTCGCCATTTTTGAGCTCGGATGTTTGGTTTCTGGGTTTAACGTCTTAAACCCTAAAGGGATCAAAGTGGAGAAGGTAATTAGAACGTTTTGGTACAAAGGGCCTATATTATTTGTAAATTCAATATTATCTACGAAAACTTTACGAAATTAAAATTACAACCCTGTTTTGAACATTTTAAAAATGGTCAACGAGAACTTTTTTTTTCTTTTTTTGTCAACGAGAACTTGCTTTTACGCACACGTTTATTTTTAGATTTTCATAGATTCCGCTACAATACGAAATTATAATTTAAATAAGTTTATGATAATCTAGTTTCAACAAATAAATTATTTCTTTTTTTTTTGTAAAATAACATTTGATATATAGATTAATCTATAGTATTTTTTTAATAGATGTAGTTATATATCCGAGAGCAAACCATGCATAGGTGCTCAATATTAAATTGATCGTAAGAATTCTTTTTGGAAACACACACAATTTTAAGTTTTGTAGTTCAGAACCCGAAAAATCGGATATTCCTCAACAATTTCCAAGTCATAATGTTTTCACAAATGTTTTGAAAAAGAGAGTAAAATACGAAGTCAAAATACATTAATTATCCCTCAAGAAGTGGACAAGACTAACAGACCTCGATGGTTTCACTCTTTTTAAACTCCAAAGCCTCAAAGCATTCACAAGCCATAAGAGCACACAGAGAGAACCCTAGAACAAAAATCAGCCCCCGTAACTTTGATTTCCAAGAACAACAAATGAGTCCATCTGAGAAGATCACTCTTGTTACTGTTCTTGTTTCATTTTATATGTTTTCATGTGTTTCAAGTACTGAACTTGAAGTTGGAGGAGAAGATGGTTGGGTCGTACCAAACTCTAACAAGTCTCACGGGGATATGTTTAACCAATGGGCTTCTCACAACCGGTTTAAAGTCGGCGACACTATCCGTAAGTATTTTTTTTATTCTTACTTTTTATCATCTTTACTTTACATATATGTTAACTTTTTGTGAGGGTTTTTTGTTTTGGTGAAGGTTTCAAATACAAGAAAGACTCAGTGTTGGTGGTGTCAGAAGACGAGTACAAGCAATGCAAGGCCACTAAACCGCAACTCTATTCCAACAACCAAGACACCGTCTTCAAACTAGACCGTCCTGGTTTGTTTTACTTCATCAGCGGTGTCTCGGGCCACTGTGAAAAGGGTCAGAAGATGATCATTAAAGTCATGGAGACCGAGTCTTCGCCAGATTCTCCTCCTCCTTCCTCACCTTCTTCTCTCCCGGGTTCAACTCACAAGAAGAGCAGTGCGTTAAAAACCGCTGTCAAGTTCACTAGTTCCTGCTTTGTGGTTCTTATTGTTTCGGTTTTGGTTTGGCATTAGGGCAGATTTTAGTTCCGGTTTAGCAATTTTTTCTCTTTTTTTTTCTGAACATCTCAATTTGTTCTCCTCAAGTTCTCAAGCAATGATTATTCCAAATAACTACAATGACCGGACCGGTCCAGGTTTCAATCAACATGCTTTCACTTTCCTTGTGGTATAATTTTTACTACTTATGTGGTTTTTCTACAGTTTTTTAATATGCAGTTTTCATACTTATTAAAAAACATTTAAAATTTTGACAACAAATGCATTATTTTCTGTGTTTACTTATTTTTTATGATTTTTAACCAATTAAAATTTATTAAATATAAATATTTTTTTTAAAGTTAACAATTTGTCAGATTATTATGTACATTGAAAATGTAAAATATAGATATTTTAGAAACAATTTTCTTTTTACAAAAAAGATGAATCATTATGAAAGGGAGGTAGTATTTCATAACCAAATAATCTCTATAGAAAGCTGCCATTAGTTGATTAAACCATTCTTATAACAAAACAGAGAGATCTGAAGTATTGAAAGAAACATAACATCCAAACTAAAAAACCACACAGTACTGTTGAGGCAAAACTTGGTGGTGATTCATAAAACACTTTTTGATCCAACGAGAAGGAAATAATCTTTAATTTGGTCACAAGACACTTCATGCCGCTTTGGGAGTGGACTTGCCTTTGCCATAGGGAGTGTAAGGAGAGAAGCCATTGCGACCTTGCTGATTCCTCGCCTTCCTCACCTTCCCAGCTCCGCTTTCTATGTTCAGATGCACTTTTGGCGGCGATGAGAAGCAGAACGATAGAGCAACCGCCTGTGACATCATCCCAAGACAAAAATTTGATAACCAGCTTCTCTCCTAACCTTGCAAGAACAATAGTATTATTTGTGTAACAATACCTGAAGATCAAGCCGGTGAACGTTAAAGATGTCTTTCAGAGAATGTGAATTGTATGCTGCGATATAAGCTCTGTAGGCTTCCTTGGCTATCTTGTTCAGGTTATAGTCCTTGGCAACATACTTCTCCTGCAGGAAAAGAACAATAAACAATGTTCTTAGAAATGCAAAAGTCATTCACCAACAAAAAAAAAAAGACTGAATCAGAACAATTACCAGAGCAGATCTAACATTCAAAAGCTTCTTCTCATTGAACTCAAGCTCCTTTACAGGTACTTTTGCAGCCTGCGGGTTTAAGTACAAATCAGTTAAAAACAAGTAGGTTTTTAACCATAAGAAGATTCTAAAAAAACCCATCCCATACCTTAAGGTATCGAATAAACTGAAGCTCTTCAGGGATCAAGACAAGCAATGCCTTTCCCTTTGCTCCTTCTCCCCGGGCTGTTCGACCAACCCTGTGAATATATTCCTGAAAACAACATCAACATTCAACCATCAGCAATCTAACATAAAGGGATGTAGAAAAGCAGAGGAGCTAAGTATATCTCCTACCGTTGGCTTGTCTGGAGGATCATATTGTATAATCCAGTCCTACATATAACAAGATTCAACCACAATATGATTTTAGTATACTATTGACTTGTTGAGTATATAAACGCGTAATAATCAAATACGTACCACGGCAGGAATGTCGAGACCACGAGCAGCAACATCAGTACACAACAGAATACCTTTTTCTGCTTTCATAAAGTCGAAAAAGGTTTTAGTTCTTCGGTTCTGATCCAGTCCTCCATGGATGTCACAGCTGTCCACGTTGATAAGCTTCATGATTTCGGCGTGGAACTGCACCGACTTGCACGTCGAGAAGAAGACCATTATTTTCTTATTCAGGTTCTTCTTCAAAAAGGAAATTAGAAGGAGAAGTCTCTTTTCGCTCGGAACAACGCAGTAGCCTTGCTCCAATCCTTCGTTCGTCACCTAACAGTTTCAGAAAACTTATTTAAGTAAAAAATCTCAAAAGGCATGGTGGTCCTTAAATTTTTTTAATCACCAGAGTTGTGTTTCTTGTGATTGATATACCTTGCGTCTACCATCATCGACATCAACAAGAACGGGAGACGTCAATGACACCCGAGCAAGATCTTGAACCTGCAACGATTCAAAAAAGAGTACAAAAAATATTAAGTACTAATAACGACACTACCGAGGCTTAACAGGCAAATACCTTTGAAGTCTGGGTGGCAGAGAATAGTGCCGTTTGCCTAGTCTGCAGAAACATGGTAAAAACTTTAATCAGCACAAACTCCAAACCATAAGTAATGCTAAACTTTAAACAAAAAAAAATCAGCAGAAATATTTGAATTTTTATTTAGTTTTCTCACTGGATTAACCTTTTAAGTAAGAGAGAGAGATAACTTACCTTTGGTAGAATTTTTAGAATCTTATTCATGTCTTCCTCAAAATTTTCTTCCAGTATCCTATCAGCTTCATCAATCACAAGCCACTGCAACGCAATTTAGAGGAACATATATAAAGACAGATATCCATTAGAATCATATACACAGCTTAAAATAGGACCAATCACATTTCAACTAATAGTATGAGTACAACCTAGGCTAATTATTATAAGCCAAACATTCAGTAGTTTTCCCTCTCTAGGCGTCAGAATGAATACAACATAAGCTGCTGAGTACAATTCATCTACTTGTCAAAAACAAGACAAGAAGATGCGCCAAATTGGAACAATGAAAAGGGACAGTACCTTTAGGTGTTTAAAGATGAAGCCCTTGGTATGTTGAAGATGGTCAAGAAGACGCCCAGGAGTTGCTATCAGCAGATTTGAACCATTCGCAATACGTTGTGCTTCCGACCTTCTGTTATTTCCGCCAATAACCATGCTGACAGTCAGAGAATGATGCTTCACTAGCTCCTCCGCCACATTTTTAGTCTGAGATATCAAAAACTAGTACGGTGAGAAATTGGGGGTGGGAGATCGCAGAAAGGTACAACAACATTCACACTTTACAATTACAATTGAGTAAATCTACATGAAAGATGAGAACCTCAAAGAATTGTTCTACCTTCATCTACTCAAAGTGATAGTATGGTAGATAAAGAAGGGAGTTTACCTGAATAGCAAGCTCTCTTGTGGGGCAAATAACGATGACACCAGTCCCGTTGCGAGGAGAGAAACGCTCTTTAAAGAGCAATTCAACAGCCGGTATGAGGAAAGCAAGGGTTTTACCAGAACCCGTCCTGGCAGCACCAAGAACATCTTTGCCCTCCAGAAGTGGAGGAATCGATCCAGCTTGAATCTAAAATGATAGCAAAATGATCAAGAGACTTATAAACATGTACACAAGAGAGTGCTTAGCAAATCTGATTTAAACATGAACAAAAAGGTTAAAGATTTAACGTACTTGAGTCATGTGCTTGAAGTCCATGGCCTTGATAGCTTCGAAAGTCTGCTCAGACAGGTCAAGGGATTCAAAAGTCTCGTTAGTCATTATCCCTTTCGCCACAACCACCATCTTCTCTTCTTCTTCTTCTTCTTCTTCTTCTTCTTCTTCCTTGTCTTCGGCTTTGCCTCTCCCCTGCAGCTTCTTCACTTTCTTCTCTTTGATTTCATCTGCGTTTTCCTCTACGTTGTGGGTTTCTTCTTCTACTTCCGCCTTTTGAATCTCGTTCTTCTTACCACGGTTACGCTTTCTCATCCTCTTCTTCAGCTCTCCACCGGAGTTCTTCTCCAAATCAGCCATGTCTGAGCTCTAAATCCTAATCAGTCAACTCTCTGCAGCAAAATTACATATATATATATATCAACAATCTGTGAAAGAGGGTCACTTCTAGACAGACAACAATACAAGGCCACTGAAACCAATGTTTCAACAACAAACGGATGTCCGTAAAACAGGTCATGTGTCGTAATCATTATTAGACTCTAAAAACCGTCAATTTCGATTCTCGCATCCAAAAATTGTAAATTTATAGACCAAACTAACTAAGATGCGCAAAGTTTGTAAGAGCTCGTGTATTACACAATACAACAGAAAACAAAATTAGGTTTTACGAAATCAGCAGTAGTATGATTTTCTCTGATCGATAACAGAGCTTCGGAAAGGAACTGCTACTGGAAGACTAAGCAGTAAATAAACTTACATGAAGAAAGGAAGCTACTTGAATGTTGCGACAATAGTGAAAGAGTGATACCGCGGCGGAGAGAAAGAAAAAAGGACAAAGGTTTAGGGTTTGACGACTGTTGCAACTTATAACCTTTGAGTCTTGGACTTGTTTTTTTTTTTTTTAATAAATCTTTTTTCTTTAAATTAAAAGGATAAATAATCTTAATTCCGCCCCCCTGATAAGTAGTAATGTTTCAATTCCGACCCCAAATTAAAGTTTCAAATAATTTTACCCAACGTTATTGTGGAAAAATATATCTCGGTAAAATGAATATGTGCAAAATTTTATAAATCCATAATGCTTTACGATGTGTCTTATCAAAAATTTATTCTTCCAGTAGAAAACTTTAACATGAAATGATTATTGATATTGTAAAACTCAAACGCTATTAAAAATATTAAGGTAGTTAACAAAAAAAAAACACAGTGTTTTGCAATCTCTATGCATAACATTAATTTTCTCAGATACCAACTCTGAACTCTCTGTATACAGTATACTGTGTTTTGCTCATTCAGAGACACTAATCATACATACATGTAACGGAGATGAGCAAAGTTTGTATCTCGTTTGTGAAAATCATATTCATAGAATATAGTAATTTTTTTTGCTTGCCAAACAGTATCCGAGGGGTTGCATAAAAATCTTTAAAGCAGTGCAATCATTGATGATTTCAACTGTAGTTTTTATATGCACCTCAACATCTTAATGTTTCTCGCTAGCTTCTGTATACTTTTACCCTACTTTTAACAAAATCAACCATCTACACTTTTTAACTTGTACATACTTTGTAGCAACGACGAAATTCTACAAGTGGCACGCTAATATAATACACCCTTTTGGTAAAAGTATTATATATTATCAAGATTTTCAATTTTTGTACCGAAGACACAGACATATTAGTAGCAGAGTGCAATAATAAAACCTAAACAGAGTATCTAACAACAGAAATTACTTAAACAAGAACAACAGAAATTACTTAAACAAGAACAACAGAAAACAAAATTCTAGGCTGAGCACCAACAAACAGTGAAGGACCCTAGGAAAAACAAGAGCGGAATGGGGACCTAGTTGCCAAGAGCACACTAGAAAAAAGGTGACCTCAAACCTTGAAACACACAGCGTCCACAACTTCTAAACCATCCACTCCACACATCAAAAGATTCAAAACAACCGCAAGGGAATCGCGATATTGGATTCGCAAGCTTATCCAACATCACCTTACCGGCAGCAGGAGAAGGAGTCCGCAGCCGACGAGGCCGTCGTTCGGAAAAGCAAGCTGAAGATTGATATGTTTCCAACCCACCTAACCGGAAACGTTTACACTCCTTTAACCAAGGCCCATATAGAGCAATGGGACCGGAATGGCACACCGTTTCCGGAACAGACAACCGTTGGACAAGGAATTAAGCCGATAGCCCAACTGAAACCAAGCTCAAGAATACACACCATTCTTCATAGAGCACACAATTAAACGGTCTCCCCCACTACTTGGATATACCCGGATACACCTATAACAGTCTTGGATTCTGTGATAAGATAATAATTCACACAGGAGAAGCATTATAACGGTTAAAGCTTCAAGTTCTGCTCACCAGAAGGGACTTCAAAAGGTGGTTGGCTTCCCAAGAACACTCACGCTTCGTCTTGGTTTCAAGACTGCGGTTTAAGAGATTAAAGTTGCCAGTCTATGGGAGGAATCCCCATTTGCCCGAGTAGCTGGTTTGGTCGAGAGAAATGTCTGTTCAAAGCCTTTGGGTCAAAGGTGGAGTATTAATGTTAATTCAGCATTTGGTCAATATAAGCGCATGCAATGCACAGACAGTTTCTTGCAGTCTCAAAAGAAACACAGGTTACATTATGCATGTATTAGGCAGTAGAAACTAAATAAAATGTTTACAGGAGTGAACTAACCTGCAGTTGAAAAAAGCTCTATGCGCAGACAAACCAGATGACTGAGCTCAGTGGCGAAGCTAAGATTATTCTTTACATGGGTCATTTTATTGAAGTAATTATGTAACAATATTAAAACAATTATATTTTAAAATTATTACTAAATATAATTTAAAAAGTAAAACAAAATAATATTAGTATTGTTATGAATCTATGAGTTACAATTTTTAACTAAAATATTAGAAATATTAATTTTGAACAAAATATATGAGTATTTTATATTGTTTAATATTAGTGAGTGAATAGGATATGTGTATTACTTTTGATTCTCAAATGCTTTATTTATATAACATATATTATAATATTATATACATATATATATATATATAGTACATAAGAGAAAAAATAATCAAAAAGATTTTAAAAGCTAAGAAATGATTAAAAACAAAATAAGCAAATTAAAAGGAAAACAAAGACCATAACAAGATAAAAATAACAATGGGGTCAAAAGTAAAGTTTCACATCGAGACAAAGGGTCAACATAAATAAAACTTCAATCAAATTATACCACAATTACTTAATATAGATGAAGAAAAAAATTGTTGACAAAAAAAATGAACAAAAAAATTAATAAAAAATCACAGGGTCAGTGTAGGTCAAAGCTAGAAGGTTTACAGAGATGTGTTTACTGAAGATATTAATGAATCTTATTCATGAAAATAGCTTAACGTTTACAATGTTTCTCTGCCATATTTATACAAACGTTAGAGAACAATCTAGACTTCTGACAGGTGTCTCTGACAGCTAGCAATCCTGATAAACAAGGGCTTTATATCTGTTGCTGGGCTGCATTGTGTAAGGTGAGAAAACCGTACGTTTTGTCGTTCTACTTTTTCATTGACTGAGTTTATTACTGTTGATCTTTGTCTTGCAGCTGAAGTTTTGAGATGTGGGCTTCAGGAGAAGGCCCAACGTCTTTGTTGGGTGATCATGTAATGATCTGTTGGAAAAGCTGAACCCTCTCAAATATACATAGTTTCGCCACTGCAAAAGCTGCTATGAATATATGATTTATTTTCTATCAACCAGCTGTAATTATCCGAAATCAATCTAAATCGTAAAAACTCTAGAAAACCTCCTCATGTCCTTAAGTCAAAATAAAATTAATCATTTATAATAAAACATTGAGACTAATTAATTATGTTAGTTGGACTAACTAATTATGTTAAATAAAAAATATGGTACTTGTATCAAAATATATATGTAAAAACTGTTTGTTTCTCACTCAGTGTCAACGGAGATAAAATGATTTTATTCGAGATAGTGTCGATCTTCATTAATAAGAAGATTACAATGTCCACCACTATACATGTGTCGTGGAGTAAGCTCATTATGTTCATATCTTCTGTTTCAATGCATTA